>NC_134357.1:438799775-438899775 GCF_048569485.1 Anomaloglossus baeobatrachus | reverse complement strand
TCGGGTAACCAAGCAAAAAGTGCTTTGCTTTTAGTTAACCGATATTTACCCTGGATACGTGTGCAGGGAGGCCGACACTTCCCCGCTCGGCTCCGCCCCCTCCAGCACTCCGCATGTATACACACACACACTCACCTGTCCCCAGCCCTGCAGTCCCCATGGCACTGACGTCCGTAGCGCCACGGCCCCTCTCGGCTCCACCCACCCCGAACTCCGCCCCCCGCACACAACAGAGTAAGAAAAATGAATTCTGTTCTTTGTTAGCCATTGTACAATGCCTCAGTCACATGCGTCAAGCAACGCATGTGACTGATGCAAAACAACGGAAATGTGAACCTAGCCTTAATGAAAATTAATTAAAATCCAATGTCTAATTCTTATGTGTTCTTATGCCCCGATTGGAAAAAAAACCCTTTAATTTTTACCATCCCATATGGATTTTGCACAAAAGCACAATGAACAAGAAAATTTTTTATTGTAGCCAAAAATGTACACAATATTATATATATATAAATTTATTGAACATTCACTCTGCAACTTCACACTAAATTAATTCTTGCGCCTTTTCCTTTTCTCCTCAAAGCTTCTCTTGATCCCTTTTCTCTCATAGAAGGCCTGCGGATCTTCTCTGTAGCATCCAGCAGTCGTCCTCCATCATGTTCACGTTTCATCTACCTTGGTATCGTCGTTCCATCTCCTTGATATCCTGATGAAATCTTTGTCCTTGCTCTTTGCTAAAAGCACTAAGATTTTAAAGAAAGTAGTCCAAATGGGAATGTAAAAAAATGTAACTTCAAATTAGTCAGACATCCCAAGGCTTTGAAACGTGTAAGCATATTCTCCACAATGGACTTAAATTTTGGATCTTTGTTACCTAGAAATTTTTTCACAACATCTTTCAAAAAATCCCAAGTACGTTTCTCAACAGCTTTCATTTTCATGTTGGCCTTTATGTGTTTCCGAATATTTGGACTCACAAAAATGCCTTCCTTCAGTCTTGCTTCAACAGCCCCTGAAACTTGGTGCAAAGGTACTTAAACGTTTCTTCTTATTTCGGCAGAGCATTAACAAACTGCTTCATCAGTCCCAGGTTGTACGGGGGGTGAATAGTTCTTGTTTACCTCAACACTTCACAGGGAGGTTGTGTTCCTAGCTGGGTGCGTGGACTTCGGTGGTGCAGGTTATACCTTTTAGAATGCCGCTTGTTTCTGGCAAACCAGGACCAATCTGCAGTGAAGACAGACACAGAGGATAGTTCTGCTTAAACAATTCTTTACTGGACAGCTTTAACAGCTCTCCCAACCCAACTTTACACATGAAACAGCAGGCACGTAACTTAAGCACAGTTTCCAAAGCACAAGGCACCGTTGGACATCATTTGTTCTGCATTGCTTCTCCATCTCCTCATTACTTTTTCAGATGTTTCCAGTTCTTCCATCGTCAACCAGCCTAGATGCGAAAGTCATTCTAGTCCACCTGCGGTTTCACGTCTTCCCAGCAACAGAGATTTCCAACACTATTGAACTTGCCGTATAAGACTTCTTACTCATCTCAAGTTCATTCCCGTTTCGGTCCGTTCCCACTGAGCTATAAGTTGCACTGGGTCTTATGCTAAGGATGCTCTTCTGGACCCTTCCTTCCGGGGTCACCCCGTTCTTGGCAAGAATTAGGTTTGATGCTGACCTTCCATATGTCCATCTGTTTCCTCAGATCTTGATGTCTCACTCAAGTCTTTGCTGTTATAGTAGCCAAGAATCACCCACTAGTTGTGGGCTTTAGCACCTATTTGACTTTCAGGTTCATACTAACTAGTCACTAGCTGCTCACTATCTTCTAAACTAAAACCAGTCTCTTACTGCAAGAGCTAACCCCTCCCACTTTGGGCTAGTCCCATGTTTAACTATTTATGCCCCTGCAGTTATTTTGTTGTTGAGCAGATCTTTCTTACTCAACAATCCTTTACATAACTCTGTTACATCTTACATAGCACTCCTATACCTTATCACTTTGCATAAAACATCACTTTACAAGACATTGACATGATTGGTGTCTTCAGGGGAAGGAACACACAACCACCTCGGCCACTCATCTACATTTAATGTGGAGTGGTGGCAGGAGAACGTTAGTGGGATCAACTAAACTTTCCGCAACTATGTGCTTGAGTCCAGGTTGCAAAGATGTTCTCGTTGGCCAACTTTTTTTTACTTCAGTGATGAGTCCTATCTCGGCTTTTCCATTCACACAAAAAGCATGGTTACTTCGTGTAACCTCCTTGCTGCCCAAGGAGCAAAGAAAAAAACTTTAAGATGACCAGACATTGACTATCCTTGATCCTCGTAATTAAGTTTCTTATGAATTAAGTCTAAATTCTCATAGCTTTCCTTTAATGTTAAATTATTCCATCAGCCCTGGAACATCACTGTTATACACTAGAGCACTGTCTTGCTAAAAGTATGGAACCAATATCTTTTCTCTGCTCCTCTACCATGAAAAACAGGTACCAGGAGCTAGCAGGTGCTTTTCCTTTAGTGTAGAGCCTAAACATTCTGCAAAATATTTAGGATGGTCTAAGTCACTGAAGAAATCATTTACGGTAATTCGAGCTGTGAAAAAAGCGGTTGCTCATTGTCACTAGCGTGAAAGTCCTCATGAGAATCCCACTCTTCATGTTCTGAATCTTCTGAATCAGGTGTATCTTGAAGTATGAGTTGAAGGGACAGGTATTCCTGAACCATGAGGCACAGAGCGAATCGCTGACGGGAGGTTCTGGTATTTAATTGTCTTCTTATTTTTAAGGTTGAATCCCTCCATGTTGTACCTATAACAGGGGCAGTCATCACTATGATTTTACGCTTCCCTTCAGATCATAGCATGCCAAAACAAAAGCTTTTTCTTCCCTTTAGACTACTATCGTAGTTATTCTACACAAACTTGCATAAGAAAATCTTATCTACACACAGCAGCCAATCGCAGGACAGCGTCCATTAAGTTCTAACCAATCTTATGACCCCAAAATCATCCACCAAAGGTCACACAAATGGGACAAATTATGGTGCAAGAAAAATCCTATGTAGTCAGTGTTTGTGAAAAAAACTGCAGGGGGTGGCATTTTTTCAATATTTTGTATTGAGTTCAGAAATCAAAAGTATATGAAAATCACGTCTTTTTTTACCCTATGCAGACATGTGGCTACAATATTTTTTTTGCAAATATAATTATTTTGTGGTGCGGATCAAGTAAAGCTCATAGGATCTGAATAATATTATATATTGTACTTTTAGCTTTTCACTCCTGTTTTACTCCTCGAAGTATAAATAATTGTCCGATCCCTGCAGATTCTACATTGAACAATACTTTCTACTTATGATGAGGATTTTAGGATTTTGTTTAGACTGTGGAGGGATTTTGCTCACATAACCATTCGTTTTATGCTGTAACATTTTTTTATTTCCCTTTGCGCTCAGTGGAATGGATCATGATTTTGCTATTGGGAAAACTTCAACAAGCTGATGCGGACTGTTCATTTTATTATGTGTCTGTATTCAGTAGTTTGAGTACATTACAGTGAAATGAATAAATTAAGGTTCTTTTGGGGCCCACCTTTCATTAACCTAATCGTCACTTAACCTGATAATATAGCATCTTTGTGATTTGTTCTCAGTGATCTGGATTCTCATATTAAGACCTAGAAACTGTCAACGAGCTGCTGCTGACTGTTCTTTTCATAAGTTGCCTCCGTTCAGTACATGTGGTGCATTATGGCTTTATACTATGAAGAAGTTCAGATAAATCCCTTTCAGTCAAGCGGTCTTTACATGCTGCGATATCATTAATGAATTATCGTTGGGGTCACGTCATTAGTGACGCACATGCGGCGTCATTAACGATATCGCAGTGTCTGACACGTTCGAACGATCTTAAACGATCGCAAAAGCGGGCAAAATCGTTTGCCGCGGAGGGGTCGTCCTGAAGCAAAAAAACGTTGTATGCATGTTAGCGATGTTGTTCGTCGTTCCTGCGGCACCACACATCGCTGTGTGTGACACCGCAGGAGCGACGAACATCTCCTTACCTGCGTCCACCGGCAATGCGGAAGGAAGAAGGTGGGCGGGATGTTTACGTCCCGCTCATCTCCGCCCCTCTGCTTCTATTGGCCGCCTGCTGTGTGACGTTGCTGTGACGCCGCACGACCCGCCCCCTTAGAAAGGAGGCGGTTCGCCGGCCAGAGCGACATCGCAGGACAGGTAAGTCCGTGTGACGGGGATAAGCGAGGTTGCGCGCGACCAACGGGGGCGGGAACGATCGCTTGCGATCTTGCTAGCGAGATCACAGCGTGTAAAGCCCACTTTAATTCATGATTCGGATGAAATTTACATCTTAGCATTTTCTTTTCTATTCCTATAATTTTGTCATATGGCCAGTTTTAGAGGGCACAATGCGCTTAAGTTGTAGGGTCCCCATTACGGTCAAAATGTGCAGACCCCTTTCTGGTGATTTCAGTTCCCTTCAGTAGAATCAGGGATCAAGTTTAGTATTTCGGTTTTGTAAATCTGATACTTTTGCCTATTTATTCATTCTTCTTCAGCCCTTATCACTAATTATTTTACCTCTTCCTGTCCACAGAATATCTTGAAGATTTTCACGCCGAAGGAAGAGAATGTGTGAACTGTGGAGCAATGTCCACCCCTCTGTGGAGACGAGATGGCACCGGACACTACCTGTGTAACGCCTGTGGGTTGTACCATAAGATGAATGGAATCAACCGACCGCTCATCAAGCCGCAGAAAAGACTGGTAAGAGGTCTCCTACTATTTAAGTGATTCATTAAGGTTTGACCATCTAAAATGTAGAGTCCCGACCTCATCCCTGTATTGTGCGTATGGTAGAATAGACATGAGAACAGGGGCACTGGCAGAGAACAGTACATGGTTACTTTACTCCAAAGGTCAAAATAACAGTGCTTTTAGGTAATGCTTTACTGCCAAAACCATAGACAGGTTCAAAAAGAGGTCTTACTGCTACCATTCCACTTTCATGACCCTATGCAAGGGATAAGACCATCCTAGAGTGGGCCTCTCTCCAGAGACCCTATTCCCGGTGCATGATTTTACAATGTTGTATAGAAACCTCTTGTCGAATTATAAACAGAAAGTCTCCGTGATACAGAGTGTAATGGAAATCAGACACACAGATACGATACGGACCCCTAAATGTCCATGGCTCACAGATCCATGCATATCTGTAATATGGTCATGTACATGTGCCCTGTCTTTAAAATACTAAACATAGGCATTTATCAAACCTATGGAACACGCGTTAGAGTAGAATGAAAGTCCCGGCCATCAGAGCTGACAATCTAATGTAATCCGTAATACCAAATATGGTCTATATATGATATTATATCCGCTAACCTATTAAAGGGAGATCCTCTGGAGGTAACGTAACTCCTAGAGTTTTCGCTTTCACTTTCCGCCGTCTTCACCAATTTTTTCTTTTAAACACCATATGGGGAAGCTGTCTGCCCTAGACCTTTTATAGTACAGTTGCTTTAGATTAACACCAAGAAGTCAGATTTTCTGCGAGGTGCAAGATCTGAGATCTCCATAAAGCTTTATGTGTGAGGATGAAGGCTTATTTGGGGCCCCCGCTCGGGAGTAAGCCACACTCTGAAAGCGGTCAGTCATGTTCTCTCCAGAGTATTACTGGTATTAATATCAGCTTCTGGAGAATCCATCACATGATAAAGATTTACACAGTGGAGACGTCTGCATCTGCGAGAAAAATCGAAAAATCCTACATTTAGTCTCCGTCCTTTAATTCTGTATTCCTGCTATAGATGAGACTGCTTCAAAGAGCTCCACTCTGTGAGAAGTTATCACTATGTGCTTCTCTGCTTTTCCTAATCTTCAGGTATACACAGGTTTATGCTCAGTCTGTAACCATGGAGATACATATGTCTGCATTAGAGCTGTATACACACAACTGTAGGGTATTATTTTTTTTTTCCGCCACATTCCTCATTAGATTGAGAATTGGGCTGTTTATAGAAGAAGATACTCTGGCAATCTCCTGACATTATGACTGTGGTCACTTTTCTAAAAAGTGGTTTTCCCCTGTATTTTTAAAGTTATCACTGAAAGCTTCCCTGATTAAAGGGAACCAACCAACAGGTTTTTACATAAAAAGTACAAACAGTGCCATACTGGCGCTAGCATGGTGAATTAAATCATACCTTCAGTTTAGAGATTGGAGGCTTTATTGCAGAAAAATCCTTTATCAAAGCTTCAGAAATTACATGAGCATCGGGGTGGTGCTATGTGGGTCGGGTCTTGTGTGAATATTCCTCACCTGTGTGCTTGGCTGGCAGCTATGTATATTTGTCCCCTCCATCGCTGCCAATATAGTTATGGACAGTGCTTGTGCATGCTGTGACTCCAACGCCATTTTATTGAAGAGTTCCTGTAATCATTCAAAATTCTACTGCGCATGCGCCAGCCATAATTATAATGGCGGTGACAGAGAGGAGTAATTTAGATATCGGCCAACCAAGCACAAAGGGGAGGAATATTTACACAAGACCTGACCCACATAGTACTGCCCCGATGCTCAAGCAACTGCACCAATGATGTCATTTCTAAATCTTTTATTTGTACAGTGGTTTGAACATCGGGGCGGTACTATGTGGGTGAGGTCTTGTGTAACAATTCCTCCCATATGTGCTTGGCTGGCCGATATCTAAATTTCTCCCCTCTGTCACTGCCATTATAGTTATAGCTGGCATGTGGGCAGTAGAGGGTTTTAGTATTACAGGAACTCTTCAATGAAATGGCGTCAGTCAGCATGCACATACCACTGTTTCTAGCGCCATTTTATTGAAGACACTGCCCTTCTGCTTCTAATTTGTCGAATGCTAATGCTATGGGCTATTGTGACTGAGCGTACTCCTGCGGTGTTGATGAGGGCAGAGGTTTGCAAGTGCGCATGCGCAGCCAACAGCACGAGCATTCGACAACTTGGAAGCAGGAGGACAGTATCTTTAATAAAATGGCAGAAAGCAGTATGTACATGCGTTGTCTCCAGTGCCATTTTATGGAAGAGTTCTTGTAATTCTTCAGGATTCTACTGCACCAGCCATAACTAATGGCGGTGATGGAAGAAAGATATTTACATAGCGGCCAGCCAAGCACATAGGGGAGGAATATTTACACAAGACCTGACCCACATAGGAGCACTACGATGCTCATGTAATTTCTGAAGCTTTGATAAAGGATTTTTCTGCAATAAGGCATCCAATCTCCAAACTGAAAGTATGATGTCATTTACCATGCTAGCAACCGTACTTTGTATGTGAAAAACCTGTTGGTTGGTTCCGCTTAACACTAGAAGTCCCAGAGAGGGGTCATTTGACATTTCTACCATTGGAACCCTAAGGAGCTCGAAATTCCTGGGACTTCTAGTGTTAAAGAGAAAAGAGCCTCTGTGAGTCACTCTGCAACATCATGCCAGTCCAGCTAATCAAAATAAGGGACGTAGGTAGGCAATGGTTCGCCGGGCTCCCGTCCAGTAGCCATGCAATGCTGACATGGTGGCTGGACCAGGGTCCTGCAGATCAATGTGCTCATCTCTGGTAGTTACCATTGTAATCTGTACCCCACTCCAGCTGTCTGTCTCCGCCGGACCAGAAGAGATGACATTGCAACCACAACAGTCACTGATTGGCTCCAGGGTCGCGTGGTGTTCAGGACATCATGACTTCCGATCCAGCGAAAACTGTTGGAATGGCCCCACTGGTGGAAGGCAGATTACAATGGTAAGTATACTTTTTTTATTTTTCATTCTGCAGAATGGCTTCCTAGTGATAACTTTAAAATATAGTGGAATACCCCTTTAAGAAGAATGAAGGATGGGACCACAGCTAAGAAGTTTGTTGGAGATTGTCAAAGTATCTTCTTTACACAGCCCAATTCTCACACTAATAAAGTTGTGTGTATACAGCTCCTATGCAGAGAAATGTATCTCTATAGTTACAGACTACATACATACAAAACTTGTATGTACCCCAAAGATAGGAGACGGAGAAAGTAAATCAACACATGACTGCAGGATCACACTACATGCAGCGACTGTTTGTGGTTTATCCATGGGCACGCATAGGTCTGCATAGAAGATGTAGGCACAAAATGGTAGTTGTTATACACAGGCCGTTTCTAAAAGCTTTAGGCATTTTCCCACATTGAGCATTTGGTGAGATTCTTACCTCAGTATTTGTAGCCAAAACCAGGAGTGGGACAATCAGAGGAAAAGTATAACAGAAACACAGCACCACTTCTGTATTTTATACCCACTCCTGGTTTTGGCTTACAAATACTGAGGTAACAAACTCACCAAATACTCAAGGTGTGCACGTGGCCTAAGAAAACCATTAAAGTTCAATCTCGACCACCCTTTACACATGCATGCTCAGTTCAGCTAAGCGTGCATTTGTTTTCAATGAGGAGAGCGGAGTAAGCCGCTATCAGACAATTCTGGCTCTGGCTTATCTTCCCTGAGAACAAAGGATGAAGGGTAAAATGTAACATGCCCCATCCTTCTTTTCCGCGTCATCATCTGGAGAATTGGGAGGTCCCTAAACAGATATGACCGTCAACACAATTCTATTGAAAATGTCGGGTACGGACAACTTTCTCTGATGTGTCTGTAGTGTAATTGTAAATTAAAGTCAAGAATACGAAATTATGTCATATATTTATATGGAATGGATGTACTGGAAATATGCCTCTAGTACTTCAGGGGTAAGAGGAAACAGAGCTTGTGGCAGAATGGGTGAAGGTTGCCATCTCCTCAGAGTACACAGCCATTAGCAGAGAGTGGCTTTACCAGGGCAACATGGAATATAGATGTAATCACATAGCACAGGTGACAGGTCATTTGCATTGTGGTCTTTATCCACCTACAGGATCCAGCCACCTGGGGCTGACACAGCCCGAGATATTTACGTGGTATATTATAAATGGCTGCTATATGAATAAGGCAGGACTTTGTCCCAGGAGATTTCAGTAATGTAGATGGCCACATGATAGTGACTGGCAGATAGAATCGGGGCTGTGGTGCCTGAGGTGGTCCTGTATGACAAGTGTTATAAGGCTGAGTTCACACTCTGGCATTTGTTTGATGACTGAAGCAATCCCACATAAATCTAAGGGGTCAGCTCTGGGACATAGGAATTGAGCTTTTTTGGGCTTATTTGGCTGAGGAGGATTTGCAATGGATTTCATCCTTTATATAGGAGAGAAATCCACTGTGAATTCTTGCAGTATTTCTACATTATAATGATCATTTGCCAGTGCAGAATGTGCCCTTTTCTTCTAGAAAGGATTAAATAGGATGGGGCCAACAAGAACGGAATATTTCACATCAGATATCATGATGTGGTCTTATGAACTGGCTCCATATTGGGGCCCTATCTAGATATTAACATTGTGGTCCTCTTTGGTCTACTTACCGCTTAGAAGTTAGATGATACGGTATTTGCGTTATGCTAAATCGTTGATTGTATCTGTGTCTGCAGGAAAAATATCTTCTTAAAAAAGTAGCTCTCTCCATCATGTAGAATACTAAGGAGCATTACTTCAAGAGATGGAGAGGGAGCAACACAAAGGGGAGAAATGGGATATTGACCTGTGCATGAGCCCCATACCAACAAACAGGCCTCATCTATTAACCCTTTAGTTATCAGAGAATTTGTTTTTGTTCTTTCGTTTCTTTCTCACCTTCTATCAAGAACCATATACCATAATCTTTTTACTTTTTTTCATCAACATGTTTTTTACAAGAATATGTAGTATTGAATGACATCTTTTATTTTGCTATACACTGTTCTGAAAAACAGGAAAAAAAATCTAAACGGAATGAAATAGTGAAAATAATGCAACTTTGCCTTTGTATTTTAATATTAATTTTATGGAATGCTTTGAGCTGTAGAAATGTCTTAGAACCATGATTGTCCAGGTCAGTGCGATAACGGTAATACTAAACTTGCATTGAATTTTTTTCCAGTTCATCTGATGAAAAAAAATTCAGAATTTAGTGAAATTTTATTTTTGCTTTGTGCCACTATCTTCTGAGATGCGTGACATTTTTATTTTCCGGTTGTTAGAGATGAGTGATGACTTGTGTTTTTGATTAGTGAGTTAACGCTATTATTTATACGTTTCATTTTGGGATACATATGACATTTTGATAGCTGTTTGTTGTATTTTTTTTAGATAAGTTAGATGACACAAAAACCTTGCAATTCTGTTGTTTTTTTTTCTACTGTGTTTATTGTAGGAGGTTAGGTCTATTTTTGATAGATTAAACTTTCACGGATGTGGCAATTTCAATTACATTTTTTTTTCCTGGGGATTGATTTGAATCAATCCCCATTTATATAAAAAAATTTGTCTGTGTATGTGTATATCTATCTATCTATCTATCTATCTATCTATCTCACTCTTTATATATATTATATATATATATGTATAGTATATATTTAATAATCATATTATATATTATTACACATAATTATATATAATTATACGTAATAATTATATAATGTATGATAATTTTATACGTCTGTATATATATATATATATATATATATATAATTTTTTAAATCTATTTCTTTTTCTTGCATTATTTATTAGTCTCTGTAGGTGACTTGACCTTGTGATCATACGAATCGTTTATACTATATGGTGCAATACTTACATAGTTGCATAGGTTGAAAAAAGACCTAAGTCCATCTAGTTCAACCTTCCTCCACTAATTATACATTTTGTCCCTAAGTCACATAACCATCAATGTTGTGGGTGCTGAGGAAATCATCCAGCCCTTTTTGAAAAGCTGTTATAGTGTCTGCCATTACTACCTCTTGTGGTAGGGTATTCCACAGTCTGACTGTTCTAACTGTAAAGAACCCTTTCCTATTTAGCTGTCAGAATCACTTTATTTCCATTCGCAGTGTATGCCCCCTGGTCCTTAATACTGTCTTTGGAAGGAATAAGTCATGTGCCCGTCCTTTGTATTGACCACACATGTATTTATACATATAAATGAGATCTCCTCTGAGACGACTTTTTTTCTAAGCTAAACATATCTAACTTTTCCAACCTCTCATCATATGGGAGGCCTTCATGCCTTGTAGTAGTCTAGTTAGCCGCATTTGAACTGATTCTAACTTCTGTATGTCCTTTTTAAAATGCGAAGCCCAAAACTGAATACTCTAGAGTTGCAGTATATAGTGAAAATTGAGGGCTCCTATACGGTGCTGAGCTTCATAGGAATACCAAGATGGCACTAATAGGGGTCTTCAGGATGTCTCTGGCTGCTATAGTAACCCATTGGCTCCCTGCGATGATGTTGCGGGTGGGCTAATGGAAGCCGATACATGCAATCACTGGTTCATTCAATTTAAATTCCTTTGTCAGAGATTGATAGCTCTAATAGGTTAGCAGCCTTGGCCAATTCTCAGCTCCATTTTATCTCTATGTATCCTAATAATGAATTATATTCTATTAATTAGGGCCAAAACTTGAGTAAACCCCCCCACCCTCAGTTCCAGATGCTGTACAGGCTCACTGCACCGCATCCTAGATTTTATCCATCCATATAATGATACTTTTAGTAATAAAGCTATTTGGGTTTTGGCCCGGGCTGCTCGTCTTCCATATCTACGACATCTGAGATCGCTTTATAGGAAATCATTTTTTAGTTTGGAAATATCTTTGGCGAGCAAACTTATTAATGTGCAGCAATTTGTAGTAGTGCATTGAGCTGTTCACATTACAGCACTGCTCGGCTGACAGATGGTCCTATACCGTGCAGAGAGACCAATGACCTTTCAGCTACTTTGTAGGGGAGGGGATCAGATCGGAGGGTCGTTCACAGAGGGTTAGTGCACGTTCAGTTATGTCGTCAATGCACAGTTCATTTAGAATTGTGTATTCATATTCATTGTTCTGGTATCTGGCTGCCTGATTGTGAACGAAACATTTCACTCCATGTTACACAGAATAATATTTGTCATACCCACTGCCTGTCCATTGTTGAGAAAAGTCAAGTGGGCAAATATGAGACCAAAAGCCCCTTTACACTGGCACTGGCATTGTAATTCTGGATTTACATGTATTAAGCTGGGTTTACACACTGCAACATCGCAAAGGACATCGCTGTAACGTCACCGGTTTGGTGACGCAATAGCGACCTCCCTTAAGCGGGCTTTACACGCTACGACATCGCTAATGCGGAGTCGTTGGGGTCACGGAATTCGTGACGCACATCCGGCCGCATTAGCGATGCCGTTGCGTGTGACATCGATTAGCGATTTTGCATCGTTGCAAAACAGTGAAAAATCGCTAATCGGCGACACGGGGGTCCATTCCCAATTATCGTTACTTCAGCAGTAACGAGGTTGTTCCTCGTTCCTGCGGCATCACACATCGCTGCGTGTGACGCCGCAGGAGCGAGGAACGTCTCCCTACCTGCCTCCCGGCCGCTATGCGGAAGGAAGGAGGTGGGCGGGATGTTACGTCCCGCTCATCTCCGCCCCTCCGCTGCGATTGGGCGGCGGTTCAGTGACGTTTCAGTGACGTCGCTGTGACGCCGCATGGACCGCCCCCTTAGAAAGGAGGCGGTTCGCCCGTCACAGCGACGTCGCCGGACAGGTAAGTATGTGTGACGGCTGTGGGCGATGTTGTGCGGCACGGGCAGCGATATGCCCGTGTCGCGCAACAGATGGGGGCGGGTACCCACACTAGCGATATCGGGACCGATATCGCAGTGTGTAAAGTAGCCTTTAGTCTTTGCTAAGTCGCTGGTGAGCTGTCAAACAGGCAAACCTGGCCAACAACTCAACAGCGATCCGGACCTGCAGAGCGAACTAGCTGGTTGTTGGGGACGTTGATAAGCAGCCTTTTGAAAGGGAAGTTGCTAACAAAGTCTCTGCAAAGTCTTTCACACACTGAAACTTTCCAGCGATGCATGCTGCACAGCGGGAAACAAAGGACCTAGGAATGGTCCTGAACGATTTGTAACGATTACAACTTCACAGCAGGGGCCAGGTCGCTGATAGGTTTCACACACTGCAACATCGCAAACAACATCGCTATTGCGTCACAAAACCGGGGACGTTACAGCGATGTCGTTTGAGATGTTGCAGTGTGTAAACCCAGCTTTAGCCTTGGCCATTAAACAACCGTCAATCAGCTGAATTTACGCTATTTAACTATTGTTTAATGGCTTTTTTTTTTTAGACAATTCCTTGGATACAGATCAATTGGTTATCATAGGGCATATAATACTTTTGTTTTCACCAGCACACATCCTCTTTACAATTTTCATAAAATTTGGCAGTTTTTTTTTTTAAATCATAATCTTTATTAATAAAAACAAAATTAATATTCTTTCCATTTTTACAATGGCCACTGGTTTTTAGACTGCTAAATCCTGTTTTTTCAGGTAGAGTTTTCAGCAGTCTCCTCACAGGCAGGATTACAAGCACAATAAGGCTGGCGCCATACGAGCACTACTACGAGTGCATCACATGACACTCGGATCCCGCTCTGCTGGAGTGTCATGCCACTGTGATGCGATCGCAACAGAGGAGAAGGAGAGACTAATCTCTCTATCGCCTCCATTGTCAGCTGATGCATATATTGCACCTCACTCCGCTATACTGCGAGTGCAATGCGATGTTTCTCTCGCACCCATAGACTTATATTGGTGCGAGAGAAAACAAATCAGATTCCACCCACAGTATCGGACCAAGAAAACAATCATTCATGGGAGCGACCCCATAGAGTAACATTGGTCTGAGTGGAATGCATTGCATTTTACTCACTCCGTTTTACTCACCGTGATGTTACAGCAGACCATGCTTCCCCTCCATTCACAATTGGCCTTGGCACACACTCATTAGATGCTTCAATACAAAAAAAAATTGTGGCTATGTACATGTGTTGTTTCCTGAAACAACAGGATGTTAGAGTCTAAAAAAACCCTAATGGTCAGTGGTGAAAAATGCAAGCGTTTTATTTTTATATTTAACACGGATTATGATATGTGAAAGAAAGCATTGACAAAAATATGATAAAAATACATTTAAAATAAAAACTTGGATAATTTTCTGATGACACATTCTCTTTAAAAACCATTGCACCCAACCAGTGTTCCCGCATTCATTGGGTGATTGCCAACATATTTAGATGACCCAATAGTAAGGAAAGAATTGATCCTGGTGATAATCATCCCCAATTATTTGCCCATCTAACTAGGTTTCCACTTTACCAAGGATCCAAAAGGCTCTTCTTTGAATTGAAGGTCCCTATATTGAAGGCTAGACCCCGTAACACCTATTTTCTCCACTGACCGTAATCATTTATCTTTTGCTGTCTCAATTATTCTAACTTTTCATGAACTTTTACTGACATCATGAGACTGATGTGGTGATTCAGCTTTGCATGTGCGGTGCTTATCTACTTCCGAAAATGACCTACGGTATGTGGTTTTCAGGTAGTTTAGTCTCTGATCATCTCATTTTTTTCTTTACTAGAAATGTTATTTTTCGTTCATACACATATAATTACTCCATAAACCAAAGATGAAACAAAACATTGAAAATCCTCTTCCGTGATGAAACATGGCGCTGTTCTCTTCTATATAAATAAAACGCACAGTTCAAAGTTTGGGACTGAGGTTCTTCCAGACAAGGTCAGGACGTTGCCAGGGAAATGTGACCGGCCCCTTTCGTTTAAAGTAAACTGAGAGGAAATTAGGAGTAAAATATCGTTCTTCTCCTGTCCTTGACAAGCCCCTGGGCCTTGCAATCGTCCATCACTAGCGCTCAAGATTTAGGATTTAGGGAGGAACATTTTCAGAGACAATATTTTTGGAAGCAGCTAATGGAGACTCTGCCTTTCTCTGCCTGTCTCCAACTCTGGAGCTGCCAACAAATAATGACTTAACCCTTACCAGGCAGGGACGTATTGCAGACCTTCCAAGATAAAGTAAAGAAATAAACACCATAGTAATTTCACTACATTATCCATTACATAGCCACAGAGCTGTGCACACATTTTACCCATTCATAGACCCAGATTACACAAAAGGGAAATATTAGCATTACTTATTGGCTGTAGTAAGTACCTATAGGAACACTATATAAACTTTTTCCATGTAGAAACCCTGTCAAAAATCTGGACCCCTTAAATTTTTCTGGAAATTTGCAACCAGGAACTATAGTAACTCTGATGGTGGCCTCCTCCTAGTGCCCGATTCATCCAAGGTGTTTTTGCAATTTTTCTCAACTTGAAGCTAAATAAGGCGTGGCGAAGCCTGCCCGGTAAATTCATCAACATTTATATGGGGTTAACTGAATGCAAAAAAAACAAAACAGAAAATATACTCCTAAAATCAGTATTTATTAAAGTAAAATATTAAAAATGCTCAAAAATACAGAGCATAATGACTCTTATATTATCAAAAATAGTTAACTGGTCACGTGCGGTGAGTGGGAGGACAAGAAGGGTGCAAAACCAACTAGTGAGGAAAGGGGCACTAGTTATCTCAACGTTAATAAATGAACTCTAGGTAGCATGGCTCCAAATCTTATAGTTGGAAATACGAATGGCCTATTGTCCTTAGGGATATATAGGGGGATGGTCTATCCCTCCCTTTTAGCTACCTACCAGCGGAGGTGCACCATAAGGTATTGGGTACCCCCCGCTCCTCGTCGGCTTTCCCTAAGCTGTCCCTTGGACCCGCAAGTCGCAAGAAAACCCACCACCAAGAATGGAAGTGCAAAATACTCAACAGGTCATTATCAAAATGTGGTTACCTAGATAGATTGGTAACCCTGATGCAGCTTAACCTTTAACAAAAAAGGTGAAGCAAGAAAATTCTACTGTATAATATATTTTGCATCAGATTTGGGAATCCATACACAGTTCTTTAGTATGCTCCTCATGCAATAATAGCCAATTATAACTGTACATATGTACATTCATGCACAGTTTAAAATGATGATATTAAATACCAATATACCGATGATGTATAACAATAACATATAATCCCAGCAGGGAACTTATCTGCTGGGGTCACTGATAGCAAATCCCAATCCCATGGTAGGTAGCTAAAAGGGAGGGATAGACCATCCCCCTATATATCCCTAAGGACAATAGACCATTCGTATTTCCAACTATAAGATTTGGAGCCATGCTACCTAGAGTTCATTTATGAACGTTGAGATAACTAGTGCCCCTTTCCTCACTAGTTGGTTTTGCTCCCTTTTTGTCCTCCCACTCACCGCACGTGACCAGTTAACTATTTTTGATAATATAAGAGTCATTATGCTCTGTATTTTTGAGCATTTTTAATATTTTACTTTAATAAATACTGATTTTAGGAGTATATTTTCTGTTTTGGTTTTTTTGCACTAACACTCCTAGTATAATTTTGTTTGGTTGTAAGTTAACTGAATGCAGACTGATTAGAATAACCCAAATCTTTTCAGTCCTTAGTTACTTTTAATTCGTTCCATTTCCAATGTATTAGGCAAAAGGAATAAAGATCTCATACGTAAAGGGTGCATGTCACTATGAAATCAAGACACCATGTTGTAAAGAAGGGGGGGGGGGACAAGCAGATTAATATATAGTTTTATTAGAAAATATTCAGTATAACCTGTGCTTTCATCCTTTATTTGTCTGCTCTTTCTGGAATATATGGTCCAGTGGGCGGAGCTATCAGTGACTGACAGCTATCTCTGCATGTACTCTTATACAGGGAAGGCTGTCAGTCACTGATTGGACCACCCACTGGACCAAAAATCCCAGAAAGAACAGAATAATAGATGGTGAAAGTACAGGCTATACTAAATATTTTCTCCTAAAACTATATAGCCATCTACTAAGCTCGGCCTGCTGTATTACATGGTGCCTGCATATTAGATGGCATTTTCCTGGTAACAGGCTCCCTTTAACTTACTGGCATCCCACCATTGTTTAGGGTTACAATGTTTCTGAGTGTTGCCATAGCAGAATCACACAGATAAATTATGTTCTAGAGTGTTACACGTACGCTGAGGGGATTTTTCTTTCTTCCCCCCCTCCACCACCATCACTTTTTCCAGTCTTATCATTGACACATCCATTAGGTTCCTAATTATTTATTTCTTTGTGATCTCTTATAAAGGCCAAAAATAATCCACTTCAACTTAGCTTTCTTGACAACGGTGTGCTTTTACCGGAGAAAAGATGAAGTGCCGCAGATATGGCAGTCTCATAGAAGAGTTTTCATATCGGACTAATTATTTTTTGGTAAAAAAAAGACGTGGCGTCCCTCCCTATTTTTCATATCCAGCACAGGAACAGCAGCAACTGCGAGCTGCAACCCTCAGCTGTCTGCTGTACCTTGGCTGGTTATGAAAAATAGAGGGGATCCCACTCTTTTTTTCTTTTTTTTTTAATTATTTGATTTATTTAAAAAAAAAAAAATGACTTGGGGGTCACCCCCATTTTTCTAAAACCAACCAAGGTACAGCAGACAACTGGGGGCTGATATTATAAAAGTGGGAAAGGCCATGGTTATTCGGCCCTTTTCAGCCTGACAATAGCAGCCCGCAGCCGCCCTAGACGTATTATAATAAGTCTAATTCTCCAGATCCAAGCTAATTTTCATGGATGAGGGTTCAAGTATTTTATAGAGAAGACACATGAAAAGTGACAACTTCTTTTCTGGTCCAGAAATATGGTCAATAAAGTTGTCACTTAACCTTCCCAGGTCCAACTTCTCTAAAATGTATTACACAGCAGGGCGTAATGGTGAGTATATGTCAAAAAAGAAGTAAAAAGTAATACCTAGAGGAAAAAAAGACTAGGAAATCTACATTATTCTCCAGCTTGGTGCAGAATCATAGTTACTGAAAACAGCCAAGTACCCACACCTTTCTCTTTCGTTGCAGTCTTCCTCTAGACGTGCTGGACTTTGCTGTACAAATTGCCACACAACCACTACAACCTTATGGAGGCGAAACTCAGAGGGAGAACCCGTGTGTAATGCATGTGGTTTATACATGAAGCTGCATGGGGTAAGCACAGAGTCAACAGTACTATTTCAAATATAGGTTGAATGAATCTCTTGTAAAATAATTGATCATAAAGTATAAATAGCAATAAATCAATGTATTCCGTCTCTGTCTAGGTGCCTCGTCCATTAGCCATGAAGAAAGAAAGTATTCAAACTCGAAAGAGAAAACCCAAAAATGTTAAAGGGAAAACAACAGGTAAAAGACTGAACAACTAAAAGTTATAGAATAATTCCATAGAGCCAATAATTAAGCATACCCTCAACAGATACTATCCTTGATAGATAATATCCTTGATAGATATAAACATGCCCCTTCTAGATATTACCATATCCTCTACAGATGAAAGCATGTACCCTATAGATATTGTATAGACATATCCTTTATAGATATAGGCATGTCCTGTATAGATACAGTAATTAGCTCTGTTGTTATTTACACCCGTTTCTGATCCCAGATATTATGTGATTCGGGCAGTTTCTGCAGGAGAATGTAAAGGATTTTTTATAAATAAAACTTCAGGAAAAGTAACAACTTCTTTAAAGAGGTCCAACCATCAGGATTTTCATATAATAACTAAACCCAGTGCTATACTGGCGCTATCATGCTGATTCTAAACATACCTGTAGCTGTGAGATCAGATGTATATTTTCTAAAATATAGGCAAGTAAAATTTGTGAAATGCACTGTTATTTGATAAGAGATGCAGCATAATATCTAATAGGTGGGCTGAATTTTGCTAGTTATTCCCACCCCTGTCTGCTTGCCTGTCCTTCCTTCCCCCTGTCTTTCCTCCCTCCTTCCTCCCCCTGTAATAACAGTGACAGGGGAGGAAGGACGGGCAGGCAGTTAGGGGCGGGAATAACTAGATATTCCGTTGCACCTATCATCCAATAACTGTGCATTTCACAAAGTTTACTTGCCTATATTTTACAAAGTATACATCTGATCTCACAACTAAAGGTATGTTTAGAATCAGCATGATAGTGACAGTATAGCACTGGATTTAGTTTATATATGAAAATTTTGGTGGTTGGTCCTCTTTAAATTGTCTGTTAACACAGACATTATTACATTGTGTTTTTAGTGTCTGTTGAAATTTTTTTTCCACATTAGTTAACATGTATCACAATAAATTCTAAACCTATGTTTGACTCACATTCAGTCTTAATATGGTGGCATTTCTTTCAGGGACAAACACTTCTGCCAACAATTCACCATCATCAGTTACAACAGACACCACTCCGGTATTAAAAACAGAGCCAACACTATCTGCACAGTACCCAGGACAGTCAGTAGGACCTTGCTCCCAGGTAAGAAAAAAATCTCTGCGTAATATCAAAATATCATAAAATATCATAGAATGGTCTAATAAGGCGATCACATAGCATCTGTAGGGTGGAACCCTTTGGGCTTCTTCCATCTTTGAAGGGCAGAGTTATTTTCCAATGTCCCCCAATCTGGAGTTCTTCACTCTCATGTATTGTTTTGTTCAATTTGCAGGGTCAAAGCCATGCAGATGAAATCGTAACCGGGTCTCACGAGCTAAAATATATTCCTGATGAATATCCCTTTAGTCCAACACTGAACCAACACTCAGGACTCAGCGTTCCTCTCCGTCAGGACTCATGGTGTGCGCTTGTTAATGCCTAAGCTTCAGAACTTTAATGGAACAGTTAGGGACAGATACCTCTACTTTCTCTACACATGCAGAAATGAGGCTCTTCCCATTGCTCAGAGGACAAAGAACAAAACTGGCACTTTTTCTGGTCGGACATTAGGAGCTTGAACTCTATATTCTTAAGGTCTTTCACATCAGGAGAAGAGGACCAGTATCTTTATAGAAGCTGCATAATCTCATGTGAGATCCAGAAGGTGGTGGGACAGGGTCCAGATGACAATGGTGGACTACTTCAAATGATTAGTGTAGTTTGGTAACCCTTGATACAGCACCATGGGGATTTGCTAGTTTACCAAAATATTAGATGCCTTCGACAATCAGAAGAAACTCCAACCTTTACTGTTCAGATAAACCAGAGACTACTAACGCAACCAACCTGGAGAATAAAATGCATAAAAATACAAATAAAGGAAAATCAAAAACATTTCACTTTGAAGCAGAGACTATTGCGAAATTGCCAAATGATTCCTTCCTTTCCTATTACCTTAAGTGCAATTAGTTCCACCCTTGAATAAAAAGTGATAATGTGGCACAAAGAAAAATAATGAATGACGTTGGCACAATTTCCAGTGCACCTTTTTCATGTAAATTATTCTATTTTTTGTTTTTTTCTGCTTTCAGATTTATTATAAGAACTAATTTGATAAACTGCTTGTTTCAGGCAAAGTCCAGTTACTTTTTGTGAGATCTTTAATTTTCATTGTTATACTGTTTAAGCCTTCCTATGGTCACACATGTAAAGAGGATCAATCCACAGAGTTCACATACACACTGTGTACATTACTAAATAGATGTCTTATACCCAATGTGATTGACATACTTGCTTTGAAAATCCATGTCAGAATGATTCTTTATGAATACTGAATCTCAATCTACTCCGACTTAGCCTGATTGACCTCAGTGTCCCTCCTGCTGTTGAAATCTAACACTGCTCAGTACAAGCTGCAGCTGTCAGCCAGGCTGGAAGGGTGCTTGGAATTTGAATTCACATTGACTTTTGAGATGGATTTTCAAAATAACTACACCAGTCTCATCAGGTCAAACAATGTAATGCAGTCTATGGGTCAGTGATAAAGCTGCTGCCTGCCATGTTACAGGTTATAAGTTCACACACTTCCAAAAATCTATTTAAAAATGCATGCAGTTTTTATAGTGAAATCTGGTGACAAATCCTCTTTAATGTAAATAGGACCTATTGCCAGTTGAAAAGTGTTCTGGTTTTGCTCTTATTTTATTTATGCTGCTCCCATGAATATTCTGTTTTGGGTTTTGTTGTTTTTTTTCAAAATCCCCAATACGGTTCCAGAAATATAAGACTTTTTATTTCCTGGTAATTTTTATGGTCTTTGTAAAGGGGGCATTGCTCACAAGGTAGAAAATTCAGAGCAGTCTGAAGACACGGCCCCTTAGAATCCTGTGAATCATGCTCCCTTGGTAAAAAAATCCGTAAGACCATAAAAATTAACAGCAAATAAACAGGTTCTTATATGGTGAATTAAGAGAAAAAGTAAAATAAAAATACTCGAGCAGCGGGATTAAAATAATAGCAAACCCTGCCCTCTTTAAGCTTGGTGACAAGTCCTCTTGTCTTTAGATGAGAAAATGTAACTACTATCAGCCACCACTAGAGGGCGCTCAGAAGCTTACTGCATACTGTTTATTCACTGTTCTCAATTACAACATAAAGTGACATTTTCTAAGTTGAATACAAAAAAACCCACCAATGCCATTCACCACTTTATTATGTGTTTTATACACTTTTTCTGTTTTGCTAACAAACAACTGTTATTCCTCCTTCTGTCTGTGTTATTACAGGGGGGAGGAAGGACAGGCAGGCAGACAGGGGCGGGAATAACTAGCAAAACCCGAACTACCTATTATATATTCTGCAGCACCTATCAATCAAATAACAGTGCATTTCACAAGCTTTACTTGCCTATATTTCAGAAACTATATATCCGATCTGACAACTAAGGGTATATTTAGAATCCACATGATAGTGTCAGTATAGCACTGGCTTTAGTTTATATAGGAAAATCCTGGTGGTTGGTGCTCTTTAAAGTACAACAGCGCTTTCAGATGACTTTTCAGAATGAGTTTTCATGTGTTTACATGTTGTGTTGAAGAATGACCAGTCTCTAGCAAAATTTATTTTAGCCAAACACGTTTTACTTAGGGAAACATATACATTCACAGGCGCACACATTAGTATTTTTGAATCCTGCATTATTTAGTAGTTTTGCCATCTGAGGGCTCCATTCACTAGATGCTACAGGAGGTAGTTTTTGTGTGATCTGCCGCTTTCTCTCCAACTTCTCCCTCCTTCCCTCTCCTTTGTCTGTTAGGTATAATTTGATCCCTCAATCAAGACAGATCTGTAGACAGATTTGAGCAGTTTTTAGCAGTGATTGATCAGTGCAGTGGAGAAAGAAGCATACTTCTATAATAAGATATCTTACAAAGTTTCTTAACTTGTTACTATTAAATTATGGGGTTGGGGGGAGTATAATTACTCTATAAGCCCCATCTTTTGGTGGCTACAGATGAGGAACATCTAGATAATCGTTCTCCATAAAAGCAAATTTGGTGTTACATGGGAACAGCTAGAAGAAAGTTTTGCCATCTGAGGGCTCCATTCACTAGATGCTACAGGAGGTAGTTTTTGTGTGATCTGCCTCTTTCTCTCTCCAACTTCTCCCTCCTTACCTCTCCTTTGTCTGTTAGCAGGTATAATTTGATCCCTCAATGAAGACAGATTTGTAGACAGATTTGAGCAGTTTTTGACAGTGATTGATCAGTGCAGTGGAGAAAGAAGCATACTTCTATAATAAGATATTTTACAAAGTTTCTTAACTTGTTACTATTAAATTATGGGGTTAGTGGGAGTATAATCACTCTATAAGCTCCATGTTTTGGTGGCTACAGATGAGGAACATCTAGATAATCGTTCTCTGTAAAAGCAAATTTGGTGTTACATGGGAACAGATAGAAGAACACTGATATTATGACTTGGCCGGAGGTAGTTGGTTGATTTAATGAAACTTCTAGAGATGACCTTTATATTTTTCATATTATATTGTATCATACCAACCTTTTACTTTATTGTCCTGCCCCTTGATCACTGTAAACATCAGTATATTTGCCGCAAGTATCTCCCATCACCAGCAATTTCTGCCTCAGATAAAAGTCGGCTCCACACTTTCACTAAACGACTCACTAAAAGATCTTCAAAAGGACGACTACAGTTTCTTATCCGTTTTATTAACTGTTTAAGAAAGAAAACAAGGTCCTTCCTTTCTCAGCCTTTGTTTGACCTCTGCACTAGAGAAATAGCTGGTTCTGTTCTCAGGACAGAAGATGTAATACATATGGAAAGGTGGATTTCATATAGAATTTATACGTTCGCTCTCACTCCGCAGGATAAATCAAACTGAATTAAGGTTACAAGTCCACAGAAATTAATGGCCTTCTTTCCTCCGTTTGCTCAGTAGCAGGCATGCTCTGAATTTTTTTTAAGGTCACTATAAAATGAAGTGTCGTTGTATATCTACAATGACACGATGTCTTCTCTCGCTTCAAACCGTATTTAGTTTATATGATCTAAGATTTATATATACTGAATGTGGTTGATTTATACAGGTACAAAGCTCTGTGTTACATTAGAAAAGGATCAAATACACATAAAATTAATGTAAAATTAGATTTTATTGTTATCTGTGTATCAGACACATGTTTATATGCCCGAGCCATGGGGGGTGGAACAAGGTATTTATGGCAAAAACTGCTGGTAAAAAGTGGCAGAGTATTCATACCAGCCATAACTTTGTATGCATGGTAATACCAGCAATAGTAACCATAAAAAAGTACTATCCATACTAATAGTAATCCATACTAATACATATACAACAGTATCAGTTTAAAATTCCTAAGTAGTAGTGCCCACATAACAGTACCAGCCATAATGATTCTCACATTATAGAATTGTCCGTACAATAGAATTAGGTATATCAACGTCATTTCCCAATACAAAGTGCCCATATAATAGTCCTCATCCAACAGAATCATCAATTCCAATATCCATATAGTAGTATCATCAGCCATATGAATGTAGCAATAAAGGCAGAGTGTCCATACATTAGTACCAGCCATACTAATTGTTACATAATGTATTATTCATACTATTATGCATACAATATTATCATCCACATTAATATAATATTTCCATGCCTACTGGCCACATAACATTACCAGCCATAATGATCCTCACATTATAGAATCATCCATACAATAAAATTAGCTATATCAATGTAGTTTTCCAATACAAAGTGCCCATATAATGGTCTTCATCCATCAGAATCATCCATTCTAATGTCCATATAGTAGTATCATCAGCCATATGAATGTAGCAATAAAGGCAGAGTGTCCATATATTAGGACCAGCCATACTAATCGTTACATAAAGTATCATTCATACTATTATGCATACAATAGTATCATCCACATTAATATAATATTTCCATGCCTACTGGCCACATAACGTTACCAGCCATAATGATTCTCACATTATAGAATTATCCATACAAAAGAATTAGCTATATCAATGTCATTTTCTAATGCAAAGTGCCCATATAATAGTTCTCATCCAACAGAATCATTCATTCCAATATCCATATAGTATCAGCCATATGAATGTAACAATCAGGTCATACTGTGCATACATTAGTACCAGCCATACTGATCGTTACAAAATGTATCATTCATACTAAAATGCATACAATAGTATCATCCACATTAATATATTTCCATGACTAGTTCCCATTTAATACTATCAGCCATACTGATCCCCACATAATTTATAATGAAATCAATACAGTAGTAACAGCCAAACCAATGTAACACTCCAGTGCATAGTGTCAATATAACAGTATCAGCCATACTGAGCCTCACATTGTTGTATCCCCTATATCAATATAATATCTATTGGGTTATGGTCATGTCGCATTTTACACCCTATGTCAGGTCAGTGACTTTGTCAGGGCCCTCAAAAATGGGATTCCGGACATATACACTGACAGTGCCATTGACGTCAAGGATACAGATGGAGTCGCTATGTGCTTTGTCGGACAGAATTTTCGTCAATATCCAACTTATTCAGACAGGCACCAAAAAAACAGTTGATCACATTTGGGTGCCAACGTAAAACAGGTAGATACTGACATAAATAATGTCTGACAGACCACATAGTTACTCCATCTGTGTCATAGAAGTCAATGGCACCGTCCTCGCATACGTCCAGGTCCTGTTTCACCGGACTTTAGACAAAAGCCCTGACAGAGCCACTGACAACAGGCTAAAACCTAATGTGAACATAGCCTTATCTGGCTCTTCATTTATGGAACAAAACTGGTCCTCACTATTGTGGCCATATTCACATGAGCAATATTTGGTCAGTGTTTTACCTCAGAATTTATATCCAAAACCAGGAGTGGATATAAAATACAGAAGTAGTGCCCGTGTTTCTATTATACTTTTCCTCTGATTGTTCCACTCCCAATTTTGGCTACAAATACTGAGGTAAAATACTGACCAAATACTGAGGTAAAATACTGACCAAATACTGAGGTAAAATACTGACCAAATACTGAGGTAAAATACTGACCAAATACTGAGGTAAAATACTGACCAAATACTGACCAATACAGAGGTAAAATACTGACCAAATGCTGATAAAATATTGACTAAATACTGAGGTAAAATACTGACCAAATACTGATAAAATACTGACTAAACACGGAGGTAAAATATTGACCAAATACTGCTAAAATACTGACTAAATACTGAGGTCAAATACTGAATGTGTGAACGTGGCCTATATTTGACAGTTTAAGCCCTGTCAGTTTTTAATGTTTATTATTTTGAGTGAATTATATATTCATTAATACTTTGTGTGTTACTTAATTCACAGATAACATCCCCCACACATTTCTCATATATCAGTACCATCCATATCTGTACTCACATAATAACCCCATCCCTACCAATATCCAATAAAGAGCATTCGGTATATCATTGCAGATGTATCCTTATCATGCATAGTCCCCATTTAATAGGTCCTGTTGAATTGGGCTTATATAAAAGTATCAAATGTGCCTATTTTATAACATTTTACAGTGAACTTACCGTATATTACTACTGACCATATCAGATCTCATTGCATATCATATATTGATATAACAGTGCCGGACATTTAAGTCCTTATACGATGGAAACAGCCATGGAGATATGTTGGGGGAGGTTATATTGGCCTATGCCTTCCTCAGATACCAACCCTCTGTAGGTACCATAACGTTGGCAAATTAGAAACAAGGGAGCTTTGCCCTATATGCCACAGTATTTGGGAGCATAAGGGCTTGTGCTAGCCCCAGTAAGTTGACACCTATTTATATTTTGCCATATTTTTGCTTCTTTGCTTCTTCCAGTTGTAAAAGCCCCATCACCATTATGGGATGGACATACCATTGGTGCAACTGTGGTGCCCTGGCCTAGCCAGGTCGTCATAGATAACACACAAACACCCCCCACCCCCATTAGACAGGGACACCACTCAAACAAAAACCCTTGTTGCCTCCCTCCAGTGTCTGATGTCCACACCAGGTGGGGCGGAGCCAAGCGGTTGGCTCCACCCACCGAGGAGTTCACAGTCCTGGAGGCGGGAAAAGTGACAGCGAAGTGTTGGAGTTTGAAGTGAGAGGAGCAAGCACTTGGGTGTCTGGGTTTGTAGCCCAGGCACTGACAGCAAGGTTGGCAGACGGTGGTGGCCGTCTGCAGGAGTGGTGGAGCAACGCGGAACTGTAGGACTGGGGTTGGGAGACGGCCCGCCGGTACCGACCGGGGAGCGAAGTGAAGCCAGCACACACAGGCAGGGCCATCGGACCCCGACCAGGCTTGGAGTCGCCGTCAATAGTCAGATCCGAATGTGACTGGAACCCCAGGGGTTTCATAGCAGCAAAAGTCCCGATTGAAGGCAACCGCCCACACCGTGAGGGTATACAGCTACCGCCTAAGGCTAGAGACCCAAGGGCCAGCACCTGCGGGCATACGGGCTCCTCCGGTACCCATACACCGGGGAGCGGACTACCGAATCCATAGTAGTCAGAAGGAGAACATCAAGCTGCAGGGAAAGACAGCCGCCATCACCTGTCCGGGGAGAGACACTGCAGCCGGCTGCGGGACCCGTCCATCCAGCCGTTTGGTTTACCGAGGACTTTGTACCTTTCTTGCTGAGTGAGTACACCCGTGCCATCCGGCACCGCGCCGCGCTGTCCCTGCAACCCTGCACCTCACCAACGCTGCCTCCCCGTCACATCATCGGGCCCCGGGACCACCGACCCCTACCCACGGAGGGGGACAACAACATCCCAGCTGCTCCTTACCATCGCTCCCGGGATCCCCGTCATCAGCAGCGGTGGTGCCTATCTGCACCACGACCCGTGGGTGGCGTCACGGACTAAATTCCCCAAACCAACCACCCCTTTCACTCACGGGTGAGGAGCGCCGCTCGAGTCCCCGGATCCGGTCCACCGCTCGAGCCACCGAGCAGCCATCGCAGCAGCGCTGGACCCGAGCGTTAGCGAGCGCAGTGACGTCCTCCCCGCCCGCGACACAACCTATGCAGCCGTACAGGGACCCAAGAGGTAAGGGGGCCCATTTCCACCTCCAAAACAGTTGGAATGTTTGGGCTGCAAGGGGCCTATATATACGTTCCTTGCACAGGGGCCTTGTCTGTCTGTGTCTGACAGTGCATTGGGCTAAAGTTGGCCGATATCTGCGGGATTGGCTCTGTCTATCGGGGGCTCCTGAGTCTCCCAAAGCTGATGATGTTGGATGGAGAAGCATCTGGCCTAATTGATTCCCAACTGCCGATCTTTTTGTTCTTCACAAGATAAGGAATCTGGCAGCGACACTCATAGAGAACAAAGGAGTGCTCAGCCAAAACGAGCGTTCTTGTGTGGAGGGGTTGAAGAATATATATGGGGAATTAACCCACCAGAACTTTAAATATTGGCATTTTCCCACCCGTCTCTAGGGCAGCAGCAGTTGCACAATACAAGGAGGCAGGGCCGTATTTACCATTAGGCACCCGTGGTCCGGTGCCTAGGGCGGCAGATTGTGAGGGGCGGCACCTTCTGGCAGCAAAAAAAAAAAAAAAAAAAAAAAAAATTTTTTTTTTTTTTTTTTTTTTACATTTTTTTTTTGTGGCCGCCGAGCACAGGGAGCTGATTGACCCCGGAACTGCCGGCGCCTGCACTTCCGGGGTCACAGGCGCGCGCCAATCAGCTCCTTCCTCTGTGCTGCGTCCACTGCTGTGTGGACGTCACATGCAGAGCTCACAGCAGGACGCCGTGGAGGACGCCGTGATGGAAGCCGGTGTCAGAAGAGGATACTCACGTGAGCCAGGAAGATGGCGGCGGGCACTGGAGCAGGTAAGTGGATTCATAAGGAGCGTGGGAGTGTCTCTAATGCAGACCAGAGATCTGCGCATGCGGGGGGGTGAGGCGGCAAAGGCAGATACTGGAGGGAGGCAGAGGCTGAGACTGGGGGGAGGCTGGAGGGAGGCAGAGGCTGAGACTGGGGGGAGGCTGGAGGAAGGCAGAGGCTGAGACTGGGGGGAGGCTGGAGGTAGGCAGAGGCTGAGACTGGAGGGAGGCAGTGGCTGAGACTGGGGGGAGGCTGGAGGGAGGCAGAGGCTGAGACTGGAGAGAGGCAGAGGCTGAGACTGGGGGGAGGCTGGAGGGAGGCAGAGGCTGAGACTGGAGGGAGGCAGAGGCTGAGACTGTGGGGAGGCTGGAGGGAGGCAGAGGCTGAGACTGGGGGAGGCTGGAGAGAGGCAGAGGCTGAGACTGGGGGGAGGCTGGAGGGAGGCAGAGGCAGAGACTGGGGGGAGGCTGGAGGGAGGCAGAGGCTGAGACTGGGGGGAGACTGGAGGGAGGCAGAGGGAGAGACTGTGGGGAGGCTGGAGGGAGGCAGAGGCAGAGACTGGGGGGAGGCTGGAGGGAGGCAGAGGCAGAGACTGGGAAGAGGCTGGAGGGAGGCAGAGGCTGAGACTGGGGGGAGGCTGGAGGGAGGCAGAGGCTGGGGGGAGGCTGGAGGGAGGCAGAGGCAGAGACTGCAGGGAGGCAGAGGCTGAGACTGGAGGGAGGCAGAGGCTGAGACTGGGGGGAGGCTGGAGGGAGGCAGAGGCTGAGACTGGAGAGAGGCAGAGGCTGAGACTGGGGGGAGGTTGGAGGGAGGCAGAGGCTGAGACTGGAGGGAGGCAGAGGCTGAGACTGTGGGGAGGCTGGAGGGAGGCAGAGGCAGAGACTGGGGGGAGGCTGGAGGGAGGCAGAGGCAGAGACTGGGGGAGGCTGGAGGGAGGCAGAGGCTGAGACTGGGGGGAGGTTGGAGGGAGGCAGAGGCTGAGACTGAGGGAGGCAGAGGCTGAGACTGTGGGGAGGCTGGAGGGAGGCAGAGGCTGAGACTGGGGGAGGCTGGAGGGAGGCAGAGGCAGAGACTGGGGGGAGGCTGGAGGGAGGCAGAGGCAGAGACTGGGGGGAGGCTGGAGGGAGGCAGAGGCTGAGACTGGGGGGAGGCTGGAGAGAGGCAGAGGCTGAGACTGGGGGGAGGCTGGAGGGAGGCAGAGGCTGAGACTGGGGGGAGGCTGGAGGGAGGCAGAGGCAGAGACTGGGGGGAGGCTGGAGGGAGGCAGAGGCAGAGACTGGGGGGAGGCTGGAGGGAGGCAGAGGCAGAGACTGGGGGGAGGCTGGAGGGAGGCAGAGGCTGAGACTGGGGGGAGGCTGGAGGGAGGCAGAGGCAGAGACTGGGGGGAGGCTGGAGGGAGGCAGAGGCAGAGACTGGAGGGAGGCAGAGGCTGAGACTGGAGGGAGGCAGAGGCTGAGACTGGGGGGAGGCTGGAGGGAGGCAGAGGCTGAGACTGGAGAGAGGCAGAGGCTGAGACTGGGGGGAGGTTGGAGGGAGGCAGAGGCTGAGACTGGAGGGAGGCAGAGGCTGAGACTGTGGGGAGGCTGGAGGGAGGCAGAGGCTGAGACTGGAGAGAGGCAGAGGCTGAGACTGGGGGGAGGCTGGAGGGAGGCAGAGGCTGAGACTGGAGAGAGGCAGAGGCTGAGACTGGGGGGAGGTTGGAGGGAGGCAGAGGCTGAGACTGGAGGGAGGCAGAGGCTGAGACTGTGGGGAGGCTGGAGGGAGGCAGAGGCTGAGACTGGAGGGAGGCTGAGGCTGAGACTTGAGGGAGGCAGAGGCTGAGACTGGAGGGAGGCTGAGACTGGGGGGAGGCTGGAGGGAGACTGAGGCTGAGACTGGGGGGAGGCTGGAGGGAGGCTGAGGCTGAGACTGGAGGGAGGCTGAGGCTGAGACTGGGGGGAGGCTGGAGGGAGGCAGAGGCAGAGACTGGGGGGAGGCTGGAGGGAGGCAGAGGCAGAGACTGGGGGGAGGCTGGAGGGAGGCTGAGGCTGAGACTGGAGGGAGGCTGAGGCTGAGACTTGAGGGAGGCTGAGGCTGAGACTGGAGGGAGGCTGGAGGGAGGCTGAGGCGGAGACTGGGGCAGGCTGAGGCTGGGGGGAGGCAAAGGCTGAGACTGGGGAAGAGAGGCTGATGCTGAGGGAAGATAGAGGCTGATGCTGGGGGAGAGAGGCTGATGCTGGGGGAGTGGGAGAGAGGGGCTAATGCTAGAGACAGAGGACAAGGGATGAGGGATAGTGCAATGACAAAATCGATTGGGTGGGGGGAGTGTAAGGACTCAGAATAAGAGGGGGCAGCATTGGGAGCTCATTGTGAAGAAGGGGCAGCATGTGTGGGATCAGTATGGAGTGGAGCAATGTAGGGGAGTCAATATCAAGAGTGGGGTAGTGTGTGTGTGGGGGGTCTCAGCATAAGCGTTAGTGTGGTGGTCTTAGCATGAGTGGGGCAACATGAAGGTCTCATTATGGAAAAGAGGAAGGCAGCATTAGGAGCTCATGGAGAGGGACAGCATGCATGGGACATTGTGAGAAGGGGGCAGCATGCATGGGACACTGAGGAGGGGGCAGCATGCATGAGACATTGTGAGGAGGGGGCAGCATGCATGGGACATTGTGAGAAGGGGGCAGCATGCATGGGACACTGAGGAGGGGGCAGCATGCATGAGACATTGTGAGGAGGGAGCAGCATGCATGGGACATTGTGAGGAAGGAGCAGCATGCATGGGACATTGTGAGGAGGGAGCATCAAGCATGAGACATTGTGCGGAGGGAGCAGCATGCATGGGACATTGTGAGGAGGGAGCAGCATGCATGGGACATTGTGAGGAGGGGGCAGCATGCATGGGACATTGTCAGGAGGGAGCATCAAGCATGAGACATTGTGCGGAGGGAGCAGCATGCATGGGACATTGTGAAGAGGGAGCAGCATGCATGGGACATTGTGAGGCGGGAGCAGCATGCATGGGACATTGTGAGGAGGGGGCAGCATGCATGAGACATTGTGAGGAGGGAGCAGCATTCATGGGACATTGTGAGGAGGGAGCAGCATACATGAGACATTGTGAGGAGGGGGCAGCATACATGGGACATTGTGAGGAGGGGCAGCATGCATGAGACATTGTGAGGAGGGAGCAGCATGCATGGGACATTGTGAGGAGGGGCAGCATGCATGGGACATTGTGAGGAGGGAGCAGCATGCATGGGACATTGTGAAGAGGGGGCAGCATGCATGGGACATTGTGAGGAGAGAGCAGCATGCATGGGACATTGTGAGGAGGGGGCAGCATGCATGGGACATTGTGAGGAGGGGGCAGCATGCATGGGACATTGTGAGGAGGGGGCAGCATGCATGGGACATTGTGAGGAGGGGGAAGCATGCAAGGGACATTGTGAGGAGGGGGCAGCATGCAAGGGACATTGTGAGGAGGGAGCAGCATGCATGGGACATTGTGAGGAGGGGGCAGCATGCATGGGACATTGTGAGGAGGGGGCAGCATGCAAGGGACATTGTGAGGAGGGGGCAGCATTCATGGGACATTGTGAGGAGGGGGCAGCATGCATGGGACATTGTGAGGAGGGGGCAGCAAGCATGGGACATTGTGAGGAGGGAGCAGCATGCATGGGACATTGTGACGAGGGAGCAGCATGCATGGGACATTGTGAGGAAGGGGCAGCATGCATGGGACATTGTGAGGAGGGGGCAGCATGCATGGGACATTGTGAGGAGGGGGCAGCATGCATGGGACATTGTCCTCACATCATGCTGCTCCCTCCTCACAATGTACAGATCATATTTCATAATCGAGGAAGGTGTGGTGGATATACAGTAGTTTATAAGGGAGGGCAGTGTGGTGTTTATTAGGGGCAGTGTCACAGTCACAGTATATAAGTGGGGACGGTGTGGTGGGAATATTTTATACTCATGCTATGTTTTGATGTGCCTGTGGTGATTCCCATTGGGGGGGGGGTTCGTTTCTTATTGATACTTTTTAAAGTGTGCTACAGAGTAGATCTGCCTTAAACAGATGTCGTGTGCGAAAACTCAGTTTTACGTTGTCACTAAGGGGCGCGACCACTTAAAGTGCCTAGGGCAGCACGAAGGCAAAATACAGCCCTGCAAGGAGGGCTGTGTTTTCCTTTAGATGACCACAAGAGACAGGCAGAGAAGGAGAGATTAGATTTAATCACACAGATAGTGCTGCATTGAAGGCCCTTGAAGTGAAGACCCAGGTACACAAGCAGGCAGCAGCCACTGCAGTCAGGCCTGTCTGGGCTACTGTGTGCCCTGGGCTCGTGTCAGCGCCGTCTTTCCTTCTACACAGCTGTTTCTTATGAAATCAATTGCAGCTGCACAAAGGTCTTCTCCCCTGGCGGCTTTTTACAACTTAAAGACAACGCGTCAGCTTTTATTTCTATTCCAGCAAAATGCTGCCTCTGTCCTTATTAAGCGATTCCTTTGGTCGGGGAGGGCTGTCCGCAGTGCATTGGGTAGGGCCGCTCTACCCTTATTAATGAGGACATGAAAGGCCTGCTTACAAAAGCAACCACTTCTGGATTGTTAGCCCTGTGCTCAGTGTTTGTAGAGAACTGAACTTTACACTTTAACTGTCAGGTACAGGGGAAGGTCACCAGGTGAAGTGGAGGGGAAAAATTAACTCCATCATATCCATAGGTTTAAAGATAAGTCCCCGATTATCACCACTCCAGCACCACATCAGCATCTGCGATTGGCCATTTAATAATAATAATAATAATAATTAATAATAATAATTTTATTTTTATATAGCGGCAACATATTCCGAAGCACTTTACATACATCATCAACACTGTCACCATTGAGGCTCACAATCGAAATTCCCAATCTGTCTGTTTTTGGAGACGCAAACACAGGGAGAACATACTAACTCCTTGCCCTAGGCCCCAGCACTGCAAGACTGTGCAAACCACTGAGCCACCATGCCGCCATAAAAAAGTGAACTTTTTAACAGGCTACTGCATGTGTATGCATGGGTGTATGGTCAACATGGGGGGAGGAGGTTGTCTACTCTGACAAGCAACGTTTTCCTGATTCTTATTGGCCTTTAGATCCAGTGTCATTTGTCTATTTATGCCTGCCACTGAGAAAGGCTGTTGGTTTGACCATGGTATTGGTAACTACGGCATAGTGCAAATGATCTCAGCACCTCAAATTCAAAGAGGGTTCTGATGATCTGATCAACATCCCCAGCCATTGTCGACTGTTCTGTATGTAGATGTGACCCAACACAAGTATATAGTGTTCTGGGACCAAATGTCAATAGAATGGATATTAGAAAATGACAACGATTTGTATTCTGGGGTTTATTGGGTTGTATGGGGTTATAAAAACGTCTCTGCTTTTTTCTAGAAACTTGCATAGGCGTCATGTCTGGTATTGCAGTTCACTGCAAGAACACTTGGCTACCCTAGATGGAAAGAGTGGTGCTGTAATTCATACAACTCTAAATTCATTGGCAACCACTTAAAATAAACTTTTGTCCACTTTAAAAACATTTATCACAAAAATTAAGAGTCTTCTGTAATAAGATCTGTAGGCCATGACCAAAAGAGCAGGAAGGCTTTAGAAATAATGCATTTGGTATGCTTCTCATTTGTCACTGGCACTTTAAAAAGACCTTTTCACCATGTTTTTGCCTCCTAATCTGGGAGTAAAACCAAAAGAATGAGCCATCCCACCACAAGGAGGTGTACCCAGTCGCGACAGTCCTACGCTAGTAGTATTAAAACCTTACCTTGCGTAAGTGATAGGAATGTGAATAAGAGCAGAGAAGGACGAGGCTCAACTACAGCCTCCTGTCCATGGGAAGCTATATGACTCGTATACAAGTGCATCTCAATAAATTAGAATTGTTTCAAAAAGTTAACTTATTTCAGTAATTCAATACAAAAAGAGAAACACATATTATATAGAGTCATTACAGAGTGATCTATTTCAAGTGTTTATTTGTATTAATGTTGATGATTATGGCTTACCTCCAATGAAAACCCAAAAGTCAGTATCTCAGAAAATTAGAATAATTACCACAAAGACACCTACAAAGGCTTCCTAAGCGTTTAAAATGGTCCCTTAGTCTGGTCCAGTAGGCTTCACAATCAAGACTGCTGACTTGACATATATCCAGAAGGCAGTCATTGACACACTCCACAAGGATGGTAAGCCACAAAAGGTCATTGGTAAAAAAGTTGCCTGTTCACAGAGTGCTGTATCCAAGCATATTAATGGAAAGTTGAGTGGAATGAAAAAGTGTGATAGAAAAAGGTGTACAAGCAACATGGATTACCGTGGCCTTGATAGGATGGTTAAGAAAAGGCCATTCAAAAATGTGGGGGAGATTCACAAGGAGTGGACTGCTGCTGGAGTCAGAGCTTCAAGAGCCACCACACACAGATGTATCCAGGACATGGGCTACAACTGTCGCATTCCTTGTGTCAAGCCACTCATGACCAATAGACAAAGCCAGAAGCATCTTACCTGGGCCAAGGAGAAAAAGAACTGGACTGTTCCTCAGTGGTCCAAGGTGTTGTTTTCAGATGAAAGTAAATTGTGCATTTCATTTGGAAATCAAGGTCCCAGAGTCTGGAGGAAGAGTAGAGAGGCCACAAACCAAGCTGCTTGAGGTCTAGTGTGAAGTCTCCACAATCAGTGATGGTTTGGGGGTCCATGTCATCTGCTGGTGTAGGTCCATTGTGTTTTATCAAGACCAAAGGCAGCGCAGCCGTCTGCGAGGAAATTTTAGAGCACTTCTTGCTTCCCTCTGCCAACAAGCTTTTTGTAGATGGAAATTTCATTTTCCATCAAGACTTGGCACCTGTCCACACTGCCAAAAGTACCAATACCTGGTTTAATAACCACAATATCACTGTGCTTGATTGGCCTGAAAACTCGCCTGACCTAAACCCCATAGAGAATCTATGGGGTATTGTAAAGAGGAAGATGAGAGACATCAGACCCAACAATGCAGATGAGCTGAAGGCTGCTATCAAATCAACCTGGGCTTCCATATCACCTCAGCAGTGCCACAGGCTGATCGCTCCATGCCACGCCGCATTGATGCAGTCATTCATGCAAAAGGAGCCACGACCAAGTATTGAGTGCATTTACTGTACAAACTTCATTAGACGCCAACATTTCTGAGTTTAAAATCATTTTTTTCAGTTGGTCTTATATAGTATTCTAATTTTCTGAGATAATGACTTTTGGTTTTTCATTCTGATAGTGTTAACCAACTACACTGTTATTTACATGTTCTGTTATTTATTTACTTACTATAGGTTACATGTTCATTTTGTGCCTTTCTCTTGGGTTTGGTCTAATCTGAGAGTAGCATAGTGTAAAGACTTATTCTATCATTTGTCACTTACTGGGCAGCTTGCTGTAGTTTTGATAAAATCTCTGTTTTATCAACAGTAAATTATTACTAGAGGACTAGTAAATCTGCTGTCAAGTAGTACTCCATATTCATGAGCTCTGTATAACCTCATCCCTACCAGTGATTGACAGCTTTCTGCCTATGCACAGTGTAATAGAAAATTTCAATGCACACTCTCTTTTGAATGATGCAGAAATGTTATTTTATTATACAGTGCAGACGTGTAGTGGATATGGACAGAAAAATAATAACTTTAACATTTTGTTCACGTTCGGCCAAGGGTTTGTCAGGTTCTGTGTTGATGTTCTTCATTTTTACATGAAGAATTAATTGGATTCTTTTTCATTTTTATGCATGGAGTAACATTGTATCCTTATCTCTCTTGGCTTCCATTTTGGCTATACTATTAGTATTGCTGGTCAGTTAACACGTATGGATGGTGGATACAGTGCTATGTATGATGTATAAAAAACCTTCTCCATTTACACAAGACAGCGTTGACATGATGGACAAGCGAGTTACCTGAGTGCTGAATAGAAATACCTAACTGCTCCACCCTCCTCAGGGCAGCGCAGTAGTCATATAGGCAGATGGAGTGACAATAAGTCAATATTTAAGAAGTAGAAAATACCCCAGTGATTTATCAGATTTTAAGAATTTGCACCTCTGTCATTTACTGGATAGACATAGTTGAAGATATTTATAAATAATATTCTGGAGAGAACAGTATGTGCCATACTATGAGGTCAGGTGGAATCTGGAGCTGGGGGTGTACAAACAAGGTCTTCTTCTTGGTGGGACATACATACAGTATGCTCTGGGACCCAAAACAGCCATATGACTTTGAAGAAGGCTTACGCCGAAACGCGTCTCATTTTTCAGGCAGTGCAATGAAATGATGCCTGTAAATACTCCAGAGTGTGCAGCCAGGTAGTCAGAGACATAACATCACACACACCCCCTCCCCTGGATAGTCTACATCAGTCAAACAAAACCCTTGTTGCCTCCCTCCAGGGTCTGATGTCCACACCAGGTGGGGCGGAGCCAGGCGGTTGGCCCCACCCACCGAGGAGATCACAGGCCTGGAGGCGGGAAAAAGCAGTTAGTTCAGTTTGGAGTTCAGTGGAAGTGGAGTGAGGAGTTGAGTTTGGAGAGGAGAAACTGCTAGTGTCTGGGTAGGAGCCCAGGCACTGTCAGCAAGGTCGGCAGACGGTGGTGGCCGTCTGCAGGAGGTGGTGCAAGTCAGCGGAACCGTAGGACCGGAGACGGGAGGTGGCCCGCCGGTACCGAGCCGGGGAGCAGATTTGTACCAAGCACAAAGGCAGGGCCATCGGACCCCGACTAGGCTAGGAGCCGCCGTCAACGGTCAAATCCGAGAGTGACCGGAACCCCAGGGGTTTCCTAACACCCAAGACCCGACAGAAGGCAACAGTCCACACAGTGAAGATAAAAAGCCACTGTCATAGGCTAGAGATCCAAGGGCCAGTGCCTGCGGGCAAAACAGGCTCCTTTGGTACATACACGCCGGGGAGCGGACTACCGTTTGGCAACCATCGGAGTCAATACTTTCTACAGAGGTGCAGGGTAAGACAGCCACCATCAACCTGTCCGGGGAGAGCAAAGACACTGCAGCCGGCTGCGGGACCCGTCCATCCAGTCGTTTGGTTTACCAGAGACTCTGTGAATCTGTGCCTGAGTGAGTACAACAGTGCCATCTGGCACCGCGCCGCACTGCCTCTGCAACCCTGCACCCCAGCTACCCTGCCTCCCCGTATCACCATCCGGGCCCCGGGATCACCAACCCCTACCCACGGAGGGAGAACCAACATCCTAGCTGCTCCCTGCCATCGCTCCCGGGATCCCCGTCACCAGCAGCGGTGGTGCCCACTATCACCATGACCCGTGGGTGGCGTCACGGACTATCTCCCCAAAACAAACCACCCCCTTTTCACTCGTGGTTGAGGAGCGCTGCTCGAGTCCCCCGGGTCCGGCCCACCGCTCGAGCCACCGAGCAGCAGCAGCAGCAGCGGACCCGAGCGTAGCGAGCGCGGCCCCTCCGCCCGCGACACTTGCTCTCAGGGTTCACGCTTGGGATTTTCTGGACCGTTTTTGTAGAAAGTCCTATCCCCCTCGTTGCGCTAGTACCCCGATTTTGGAGCGGGCGGAGAGCAGATCTTGAAGGCTCCGTTCTCGTCGGGTAAATTGTCAGGTTGCCTGAAGCTACTCCCTGACCTTGGGTCCACGTACCCGTCGTGCCCTGGTCCCAGCCCGGTGATGGTACAAGGCCGCCGGCTGTCCTCCTCGACAGTTCCGTGCCCCTTGTCACGATCCCCTGCGACCAGGGCTCCAGCTCCTACCAGGTCAAGACCACCGTCTGCTACCTAGGTGTCTCCAAGGAGCCCGACTCCTGACCTCCTCTCTCCTTCACTTCCCACACTTCACTCTCTGACTTACTTGACACTTCTGACCTCCCCTTAACCAACTCCCCAAGTGGGCAACCCTATTCCACTCAAGCTGTCCACTGGTGTGTCTGGTGGGTGTAGTGCAGAGTGTACCTTAGGACTTTAATCAGCTGATGTAGGCAACACCATGTAGTTGAGACCCACAACCAAGGAGGAGGCGGATACTGCATGGGAGGGCAGATTGTGCAATACCCTGTGACGACCCGATTGTCCAGGGGCGTCACACTTGTCTTGCAAAACGCTATCAAATCAGGTTACTCTTAGAGCGGCGTTACACGAGGCGATTTATCGTGCGATCGCATGAGCGATCGCACCCGCCCCCGTCGTTTGTGCGTCACGAGCAATTTGTTGCCCGTGGCGCACAAAGTTGTTTATCCCCGTCACACGTACTTACCTCCCGAACGACCTCGCTGTGGGCGGCGAACATCCTGTTCCTGAAGGGGGAGGGACGTTCGGCGTCACAGCGACGTCACACAGCGGCCGCCCAATAGAAGCGGAGGGGCGGAGACAAGTGGGACGCAACATCCCGCCCACCTCCTTCCTTCTGCATTGCCGGCGGGACGAAGGTAAGCTTTGTTCGTCGTTCCCGGGGTGTCACACAGAGCGATGTGTGCTGCCTCGGGAACAACGAACAACCGGCACGCAGAAGGAGGAACGACTTTATGAAAATGAACGACATGTCAACGAGCAACGATAAGGTGAGTATTTTTGCTCGTTCACAGTCGTTCGTAGCTGTCACATGCTACGATAGCTCTAACGATGCCGGATGTGCGTCACAGAATCCGTGACCCCGAGGACATATCGCCCGATATATCATAGCGTGTGACGCCGCCCTTAATCCAAGGTCCCACTGTATATGAATTTTATACTTAAGGATTGCCGACTCGGACTTTTTTCTTCCACTTTCTCCTGCTTCTATGTGCGGAGTGCTCACCCCGTGTTATGCAGCTGAGTGGCTATAGCACTAAGTGCTATACTCCGGAGAAAACTACAAACGGTATGCTGGCCTGCTTCCTTTTTTGTTGGATATAAAAAGATAAATGGTAGTCCTCTAAAAGACATAGGGGTACTTTGCACGTTGCGATATCGCTACTGCGATCTCGTCGGGGGTCAAATCGAAAGTGACGCACATCCGGTAACGACGTCGCAACGTGTAAAGCCTAGAAGCATCGATAAATAATCGCAAAAGCGTCGAAAATCGGTGATCTGTGTAGTGTCGGTCATTTCCATAATTTCGCTGCAGCGACAGGTACGATGTTGTTCCTCGTTCCTGCGGCAGCACACATCGCTGTGTATGAAGCTGCAGGAGCGAGGAACATCTCCTTACCTGCGTCCCGCCTGCAGTGAGGAAGGAAGGAGGTGGGTGGGATGTTTACGTTCTGCTCATCTCCGCCCCTCCACTTCTATTGGCTGCCTACCGTGTGACATTGCTGTGACGCCGCATGACCCGCCCCCTTAGGACGGAGGTGGGTCGCCGGCCAGAGCGACATCGCAGTGCAGGTATGTGCGTGTGAAGCTGCCATAGCGATAATGTTCGCTACAGCAGCTATCACAAGATATCGCATCTGCGATGGGGGCGGGGACTATCGCGCTCGGCATCGCTACAATCGGCTAGCGATGTCGCAGCATGCAAAGTACCCCATAGACTTAAAGGGAACCTTTCACCAGATTTGGTGACTATAATCTGCTCAGGGCAGATCAAAGGGCGCCTGCGCAAGACCCCACTGTCGGCTTGTGTGGATGATGTAGGACGCATCATGCACCCAGGCTTCAGAAGAAGGAGGACTTATAGTTGCCAAATCTGGTGACAGGTTCCCTTTATAGATTTTTTATAGGGCCTAGAGGGATTTACACTTCTTGCATAAATTACATAAAGTTGTTGTTTTTTTTTAACTAATGATATACTGAGTTATTATTTCTTTTGTTAAATCTCACAAGTTTCCAGACGGCTAAGGGTCTGACCACCGTTAAGAGGGAGTCCCCAGCTCTCAGATTCTTTCCCAATGGTTGCATTAATTTCAGCAGAACTTGCAGACCTTCCTTTCTAAACAATGAAAAACTCCAGAGGTTACACCACAATGTCTGACTGAAGGTGACAACATGGCCTTGTTCTTTTTAGATACATTGTCTCAAAAGAAATCTACAGAAGATTAAAACAGTCTTTCTTCCTCCTCATAGACCTCCACTGGCAAACCAGAAAGGCTTCCAAGAGATCCAGTTCCATCACATATTTGTGTTTCTTCAGATATTTTATCATACCATGCCTGATGAAGGGACCTGAGATGTCTCGAAAGCTTGCTTTGTAACATCACTTTATTTTATTTTAGTTAGCCATTAAAAGGTATCACACGATTATAATTTTGTTTCTCTCACTGAGAACATTCAATATTCACATAGACTACAACACAATGATCCATGAATGGTTGGCTTCACAAGGGCTCGCGAATCATATCTGAACCAGAAAGCAGCTGTATATAAATTTCAGTACTTGCAAGTGATATCAAGCTTATCCCAAAGAACTAGTAATGAATTGGTCCAGAGGGACCCATCCTAGTGACGGGTTTATGTACTGCAGAGGGGCTCTGTCACCAAATACAAATCTATAGGCAAAGAAATGATTTCCAATCAGCATCAGGGCTGCAGAGTATAAGCGGAGATCCGCAGTATAATCAGAAGGATATCAGACCTACACGTGACAGGTTCATAGGAAGTCACAATTCTGCAAGAGGTGTGTTTTTGAGAAATGGCTCTCTATCAAAACGTCACTTGTTCTGCATTGCAGTCTCCTCATCGCAATGTTGTCTCTCATCTGCAGTTCTCTGCAAGGACATTGGGAGGGAGTGCTGAAAAATGATGGCCTTGCTTGCGTGTGTATATATATATATATATATATATATATATATATATATATATATATATATATATATATATATATATATATATATAGATAGATAGATAGATGGATCTATAGATAGATGGATAGATAGATAGATAGTTAGATAGATAGATAGATAGATAGATAGATGGATCTATAGATAGATGGATAGATAGATAGATAGATAGATAGATAGATAGGTATGAAATTTTGATTGCTTTTTATTGCATCTTTAATATGATGCGTGATGGGTGAAAAACAGAAATGCTGACTTTTCAATGTTCTTTATTATGGGCTAAGAAGTAATTGCATGCATTGATATTTTTTTCTTTTTATTTATAAGTAAAAGAGGGGTGTTTTTTTTTTACGTTTTCACTGTTTTATAGGAGTCTTGAACCTGTGGTCATTTGATCACTTGTTCAATATACTGTAATACTTTGGCATTGGTTATGTCATACACATGACAATCTCATACAAAACTCAGCCTGTGGTTAATTGGCAGTGATCAGAGCTAGCTCTGGTCATTGCTCATAGGCTACTTTCACACTTGCGTTCAGCGCAATACACCACTATGGAGAATAGCGCAGTCCGTTAACGCACTGCGCTATTCTCCATAGACTTGTATTGACAACGCACTGTAATGCAAGTGTCTGCATTTCATCCGCTGGACGACGCTGCGTCATTATTTTGACGCAGCGTCGAGCGGGGGGAACGCTACATGTAGCATTTATTGGGTTGTTAAAATAACGCACCTTGATAGTTTCCGTTGGAATCCGCCAATGTGTTTAATGATTGTCTATAGTGGCGGATTCTGCCACTATGCGCTAAGCGGCGGAATCCACTGACGGATTCCGTCACGTTCTACTGAGCATGCTCAGCATGTCCAGCAGAACGATTGAAATCGTTTAAAATCACTCCTGCTCTCTCTCCCCCCTCTCCTCCCCTCTCTCATACTAACTGATCACGGCCGCGATGCTGCACAGCTGTCACAAAGCTCCGGCAGCTTTTCCTCTTTTGAAAATGTCGGCCGCTCATTATTCCATCTAGTATTCACTGCTTTCCCCGCCCACCGGCGCCTATGAGTGGTTGCAGTCAGACCCACCCCCACGCTGAGTGACAGCTGTCTCACTGCAACCAATCACAGCCGCCGGTGGGCGGGTCTATATCGTGCAGTAACATAAATAAATAAATAAATAATTTTAAAAAAATGGCGTGCGGTCCCCCCCAATTTTTATACCAGCCAAGGTAAAGTAACACGGCTCAAGGCTGGTATTCTCAGGATGGGGAGCCCCCCAGCCTAGCAATATCAGCCAGCAGCCGCCCGGAATTGCCACATCCATTAGATGCGACAGTCCCGGGACTCTACCCAGCTCATCCCGAATTGCCCTGGTGCGGTGTCAATCGAGGTAATAAGGAGTTAATGGCAGCAACCCATAGCTGCCACTAAGTCCTAGGTTAATTATGGCAGGCGTCTATGAGAGACCCACATTGATTAACCTGTAAGTGAAAGTAAATAAACACATACACCCGAAAAAATACTTTATTTGGAATTAAAGATAAAAAACACCATCTTTCACCACTTTATTAAAATCCCCAAATACCCCTCCAGGTCCGGCGTAATTCATATGAAGTCCCGCGATGCTTTCAGCTCTTCTACATGAAGCTGACAGGAGTGGCCGAAGAACACCGACGCTCACTGTGAGCTCCACGCAGAAACTGAAGGGAGTCACACTGTCAGCAAGAACGTCACTGAGGTACTGCCGGGGTGTGTGCGGTGATGATGGGTGCGGTAGTGCCGGGATGTGTGTGATGATGATGAGTGCGGTAGTGCCTGCGTGTGCGGTGATGATGATGGCTGCGGTAGTGCCGGAATGTGTGTGATGATGATGAGTGCGGTAGTGCCTGCCTGTGCGGTGATGATGATGGCTGCGGTAGTGCCGGGATGTGTGTGATGATGATGAGTGCGGTAGTGCCTACGTGTGCGGTGATGATGATGGCTGTGGTAGTGCCGGGATGTGTGTGATGATGATGAGTGCGGTAGTGCCTACGTGTGCGGTGATGATGATGGCTGCGGTAGTGCCGGGATGTGTGTGATGATGATGAGTGCGGTAGTGCCTGCGTGTGCGGTGATGATGATGGCTGCGGTAGTGCCGGGATGTGTATGATGATGATGAGTGCGGTAGTGCCTGCCTGTGCGGTGATGATGCTGGCTGCGGTAGTGCCGGGATGTGTGTGATGATGATGAGTGCGGTAGTGCCTACGTGTGCAGTGATGATGATGGCTGCGGTAGTGCCGGGATGTGTGTGATGATGATGAGTGCGGTAGTGCCTGCGTGTGCGGTGATGATGGTGGCTACGGTAGTGCCGGGATGTGTGTGATGATGAGTGCGGTAGTGCCTGTGTGACGCCCTGGCAAAACCAGGTAGTCACAGTTAGGCCCCTGCATAACACCTTGCCTCATTAGGCAACACACAGCCGACCTGAAACCCGAGTCACCCCCCCTTAGGGAAAGATAGACACACCAGTGGGCGTGACCAGGCGATTGGAACACGCCCACCTAGGGGTCTAGACAGCCCGGGGTGGGAAAGCAAGCAGATAAGTTTTAGAGTTCAAGTTGGAGAGGAGTGTGGGCTGGAGCTAAGTGTAGCTCCAGCAGGAGAAGTCCAGATTGAATGGTACCAGGGTAGGAGCCCTGGTGCCACTGGCTAGGTGGCAGACGGTGGTCTCCATCAGCAGGAGACGGGAAGACGGCTCGGTGGAACCAAGGTGAACCGGGACAGGGTTGTAGCCCGCCGGTACCGACACGGGGAACCGACCCGGAAACCGTAGCACAAGGGGGGTACTCGGACCCTGAAGCCAGAAACCGGAATCAAGCGGACTGGTTAATTAACCGATTGAGGCCAGGACTAGAGGTCCTGTCCCACCCAAAGTCCCTCATAGAAGACAACAGCCTGTCGATTTGGGATAAGAGGTCACGGCCAGGGCCCATAGATCCCACAGGCCAGCGTCTGTGGGCACGGCTCCTTAGGCCACATCCAGCCGGGAGCGGACTCCTACGTTTCAAACTGGGAAGTCATTTCTACTTAAAACAGTGCAGAGGACAGAGATAGAGACCACCAGCCGGGTGGGGGACCCTGAATGCAACCGGCCGCGGCACCGGCCACTATCACCTTGGTTTACCAGAGACTCGTGTGTTTTACTAACAGTGAGTACACCAGCACCCCCTGCGGTCACTATCCCCCGCACCGAGCCACCGGGCCCCGGGGCCATCATCCCTGCCCACGGAGGGGTTAACAACTTGCTGCACAACATCTCCCCTGGGATAACCATAACTGCAGCGGTGGTGTCCCAATTCACCACGCACCGTGGGTGGCGTCACGAACCTAATACAGCCCAGCCCGTACATATACATCTCCCCTTTTATTCGGCGTGTCTGCGAGACCACCCCTGAAGGTCCGGACCCGAGCAGCACCGGCTGCTGGCACGGGGGTGGCACACCCCGAAACCGGGCGTCACGAACAGGATACTTACCCATCCACTTACCTTATGGAAGTGCGCCTTGTATTGGACAGTCAGCGGTGATCTGTTGCAAAATTTTCAGAAGTCGCCATTTTTAGGTGCAAAAACTGCAGCCCAGCGTCTTCTTCCCCGCGAAAAGGGCGCGAAAGCCGAAGCCCCGCCCCCTGGGAACGCAGCCAAAAAGCGAGGCCGGAAGTCGAAAAACGAAACTAGCAGGCCTTAAAGAGGAGTGCGGGCAAAAGACCAAGGGGGGGCGGGTGAGGATTCTGCAACATGTGACCGAGCAGCTAAAGGGCAGGGACTCCAGGACCTTGCCACCCTTCTTGTTCCTGGACACCATCAGAGAAACATGGCCGATCCGTCTGGCAAGCCCGGATTGCAAGGGCCCATGCCCGGAACAGCGGTCTGGGTAGAAGCCCAGACGGAGCGCAAGTGCCGCCGGGTCCAGGCACAGGCGCGCTTTATCCTTGAGCGATGGACGGCCGAGATGGCGGAGTTGGCTGCAGCCGTTCGGGCTCGTGATGTGGAGGCAACCTTGGAGGAGCGGGTAAGCGACCCACGCCCCTATGTCCCTCAGGGACCGGCCGACCAGGCTGAGTGGCCCGGCCTGCCCCTGCCCGCCACGGTGCCTCCCTCACCGCCCGCACCTGCCGCTGACACCCCTGCTCGGTCCGCTGCCACCAACACCGGCAGTGGTGTTCGTTCCACCGGCCCGCGAGGAACTGCCAGAGGAAGCCGCCGACAGCACGCCCGTCACTGCCCTGGCACCTATCCCAGCTCCACGCAAAACCCACGCCAGGAAGGTGCCCCGTCCGGCCCTGAGCCCAGCATTGATCCTGGTCCCGGAGGACACAGTGCCCGAGATGACAACGGCCCCGGCAGTTGGCCCGGCCACAGCGGAGGCAGTCCCTGACTGGAAGCCAGTACCACAAGTCACGCTGACTGCTCCCAGATACCAGGCCTCGGCTGAGGCACGGCGGGTATGTAGCTGCCAGGCAGCAGAGCAGGCCACGTCACAGCGGTGTCCCCCATTGCAGAAGGTGTCGGTTGTGGCCGGCACGGAGGGACTCTGGTTGGGCCCGTCTCCCGCGCAGGTTGACCCGGAGCAGGCAGCAGAAGCTCCGTACTGGGAGCGGCAGTGGCGGCAGCTGGGTAAAGAAATTGCCGCCTGGGAAAAGCGGAAGGCGGAGGTCCTGTCCTGGACCTACACGGAGAAGGACAATTTGCGGAATGCTACCTTCCGGTTGCGGGGCCCGGTCTACCAGGGCCAGGTCCGGCACGTTGACCCCCAGAGGGGTTGGGGTTTTATCTTCGAGCCGGGCCTGGAGGCCGAGATATTCGTGTCCCGGAGGTATGTATACCCACATTTGCCCGTCGGCCATCCCGACCTAGACCTGGAGCCCGGGGAGTTGGTGGTCTACTCCCGGCACTGCGGGGAGAGGGGCTGGTTTGCCCTCGATGTGAAGAGGTGGGCAAAAATCGAGGCCCAGCACCATGCCAGCCTCTCCCCGCCATCTTCACCTGATGGAGATTAAGAAAGTTAGGTAGAAGTTCCCAGCTACCTCGCCTGCAAAGTCCCCGTTGGGACCGTCTGTGATCCCGTTACAGTTAAACAACCCCCATTTCCAAAGACAATGGCTTAGAACTTGCGAGCCAACCCATAAACTTTTGGGTCTCGCCAATAGCCCCAGACCAACCTTCTCACCATGCAGCAGTTTCCGGAGAGGCTAATTGGAGAAAGGGCCTGCGGTAGAGTCGGCCGAGGCCCAGTCACCATTACGACCGGTGACTATCCTCCGGGTCAGGGGTCTCCTGGACGTGGGGTCCCTGTAAAGGACTGCCGGGTAAGGAACTTTTTACCTGGCCCGTTTGGGCAACACTCGGACCTAACCTGGACTTGGGCAAGGGGTGCCAACCTGTGTTTTAGAGGTGGCATCAGGGCTAGGTTGTCTTGGGTGGGTGAGGTATGAAGGACCCGGTCCGTCCCGTCCCGGTTGTTTATATGTGCAACATTTAAGCAAAATGCCTCCTGTAAGGGAAGAGTTAAAATATACTTCTATGTAAATATGTTATTATAATTGTAAAATGTTTTAACCGTTTTATCTCCTTTTTCTAGTTCAATAAACGGTGGTCGTCGGACAGCCCACGGACGGTCTGTATTCAACCAAGGGGGAATGTGATGCCCTGGCAAAACCAGGTAGTCACAGTTAGGCCCCTGCATAACACCTTCCCTCATTAGGCAACACACAGCCGACCTAAAACCCTAGTCACCCCCCCTTAGGGAAAGATAGACACACCAGTGGGCGTGACCAGGCGGTTGGAACACACCCACCTAGGGGTCTAGACAGCCCAGGGTGGGAAAGCAAGCAGATAAGTTTTAGAGTTCAAGTTGGAGAGGAGTGTGGGCTGGAACTAAGTGTAGCTCCAGCAGGAGAAGTCCAGATTGAACGGTACAAGGGTAGGAGCCTTGGTGCCACTGGTTAGGTAGCAGACGATGGTCTCCATCAGCAGGAGACGGGAAGACGGCTCGGTGGAACCGAGGTGGACCGGGACAGGGTTGTAGCCCGCCGGTAACGACACGGGGAACCGACCCGGAAACCGTAGCACAAGGGGGGTACTCGGACCCTGAAGCCAGAAACCGGAATCAAACGGACTGGTTAATTAACCGATTGAGGCCAGCACTAGAGGTCCTGTCCCACCCAAAGTCCCTCAAAGAACACAACAGCCCACCGATTAAAGATAAAAGGTCACCGCCAGGGCCCATATATCCCATGGGCCAGCGTCTGCGGGCACGGCTCCTTAGGCCACATCCAGCCGGGAGCGGACTCCTACGTTTCAAACTGGGAAGTCATTTCTACTTAAAACACTGCAGAGGACAGAGATAGAGACCACCAGCTGGGTGGGGGACCCTGAATGCAACCGGCCGCGGCACCGGCCACCATCACCTTGGTTTCCCAGAGACTCATGTGTTTTACTAACAGTGAGTACACCAGCACCCCCTGTGGTCGCTATCCCCCGCACCGAGCCACCGGGCCCCGGGGCCATCATCCCTGCCTACAGAGGGGTTAACAACTTGCTGCACAACATCTCCCCCGGGCACCCCATAAATGCAGCGGTGGTGTCCCAATTCACCACGCACCGTGGGTGGCGTCACAAACTTAATACGACCCAGCCCGTACATATACGTCCCCCCTTTTATTCGACGTGTCCGCGAGACCCCTGGGTCCGGAGACCCTCGAGCCACCACCCCTGAAGGTCCGGAGCCGAGCAGCGCCGGCTGTTGGCACGAGGGCGGCACACCTGCATGTGCGGTGATGATGATGGCTGCGGTAGTGCCGGGATATGTGGTGATGATGATGAGTGTGGTAGTGCGGTAGGCAAGTGCTGAATAACAGAGCTTTGCTTAAAGGGGTTTTCTGATCTAAATTCACAAGTCTACAGTCACTTTATGCAACTGCAGACTTGTAAATCTTCACATTGTGCGCATTGTGCTCTGTCAGAATTCGCCGGTGTCAGAGCCGGGAACAGCAGTCACGTGGTCACAATTATGTGATATACATACTCCCAGCCAGAAGCTGACTAGATGGGCACGATCTTAGCGCAAAACACTTGCATTAAGCAAGGCCGCACACATCTAGTCGGATACTGGCCAAGAGTATGTATATCGCATAATTGTTAAGACGTGACTACCGTTCCGGCTCTGACACCAATGAATACTGACAGTGCACAGTGCTCGCGATGCGAGGATTTACAAGTCTGCAGTCACAGAGTGACACATAGAGTGACTGCAGACTTGTGGATTTAGACAGGACAACCCCGTTAATATGCCCACACCTGTAATATGACTGATATATCAGCCAAGGAACAATAAGGAAATAACGGAGCCCAGCACCAGGATTTCTCTCACTCTGGGGATCTAGATAACGGTGGCTTCCCAAGGATTAAAGAGGTTTCTCAGATCCCCGCCATTGCTACATAGTGTGGCTCTCTCACCTATGGGTGACTAGAAAAGTACAACCACTGTATATCTGGTTCTGTGCATTTACAGCACAACTGCAAGTGCTATACAGAATTGGAACAGGGTGGTAAGGGGTTAAATATAGTATGTTAGCGAGAGAGTCCCACAGTGTTGTACCCCCTGACCTCTCCGTGATGTCACCATTCTTCCCGTTAGGACAAACCACTCCTTTTTACTGGTACCTCCATATTCCGCCTAGAATTTTGTGCTTACTCTTATCTTGGTAAAGGATCTAGAAGTCTTGTTTTGTTGGGTTGCGGTGATGTCTCCTGCGGCTATTCTCAGTCTTATTATTCATCTCTTCACAGTAAGGAAGATGAGGTGACAGTTTCCGCTTTACATTTATCTTGCGGGCTATTTTTTGACGCTGTCACAGGTCCCATTCACTGCAGTTAAATGAATGGCTTTCGCTTCCAGTAATTCATCTTCCGTGGCTCCACTCATCTCTCTATGATTTTGGCTGAAAACACAAACAGACTTAGATTCACAAAGGTACCAGAAATAGGGCAATGTACTGCCAGGCAGCACAGTCTGAGGGTTTACCATGCCCCAATATTAAGCCAACCCTTTGTCTATGCCAACCATAATGGTAAAGCTTCAGCTCTTCCAAGGATATCTGATAGATCCCTGCTCCAGGATTGCTGGCCATTAGGGAGACATTTGCTGCTCAGGAGTCTGAGAAAGCTGAGTGACAAGTCAGTGATGGTCGTCAAGTTGATTGTCACACAGATTTCAATAATTTGATGTAATTGAAAAGTAATCAATGAACTGAAATCTATGCAACTACCTAATATACTTTGGGGGTTTTCTTGGCGTCTCTTTTTTACTATTTTTTTTGCATTCTTCATGGAGTGCACCAAAATTATTTATCACTGAAGTCAAATTTGTTATGTTTTTTTGTCTTATCCCATCAGCTGGGTAAATGGACCGCACATAGAAAAAAATTGAATATGACGGGCCATATTATTTGCGGAACAACATGGCATTTTCAATGATACCATTATTTTTCTATATGACTTTTTGATCATCATTTTTTTTCATTTTTAATATTTGGCGTGTTTTTATTCTTTTTAATGGTGTTTATCATATGAATTATGGTACAGGTCTGCTTTTTACTTCTGTGTTTACATAAATAATTAGCATTATTAATAGTCAAATATTTTTCTGTTAATTTTTCATACTTTATTAAAAATTAAAAAGAAAATTTAATATTGTTTAAGCCTATGTGCGCACGTTGCGTATTTGCATGCAGCGTAACTGCATGCGTCCTGCGTCCCCAGCATAATCTATGAAGATTATGCAGGAGATGTGCGCACGTGGCGTATTAGAATGCAGTGCTTCGGCTGTTGCCCGAAGCGTGCGTTTTAACAAGTGACATGTCACTTATTCCGTGCGCTCTGCATGCATCCCCCGCTCTGTCTATGGGAGGGGCTGCACTCAGAGCGCATGAAATCGGCTTTTTTTTTTCATTACGGACTCTTTCTGCAGCGATTTGAAGCGCACGTGTGCTGTTGAAATCGCTGCAGAAATTTCTGCAGGGACAGAACGCTACGTGCACACATAGCCTTACAATTAGCCCCATATAGTAACTCTGTTATCATCCTGTGATAATGTCCCTAATCCTGTAATAATTTTCTTCATCCTGTAATAATGTCCCCAATCCTGTAATAAAGCCCCTCATCCTTTATTAATGGTCCACTATCCTATAATAATGCCGTCTGTCCAGTAATAATATCGCCTATAATGTAATAATGTCCACCATTCTGTAATAATATCCCTTGTCATGTACTAATGTCCCTCAGCATGTACCGTAATAATTGTCCAAATGCTGTACTAATGGTCTCTGTCCTCTAATGTCCTTCAGCCTATAATATTGGTCCTCATCATGTAATAATGTCTCCTATCCTGTATTAATGTAGTCTGTCTTATCATAATGTGCCTGGTCCTGTAATAATAGTCCCCATCTTGTAATAATGTCTTCCATCCTGGTCACCATTCTGTAGTAATGTCCCCATCCTGATCCCCTGCTTATAGTAATGTCACTATGTTGGTCCTCTTCTTCTATTAATATCCCCATCTTGGTCCCGTTCTTATAGTAATGTCCCCATCTGATCTATTCTTGCAGTAATGTCCCCACCCTGGTCTCCTTCTTGTACTATGTCCCCAACCTTTTCCTCTTCTTGTAATAAAGTCCCCATCCTAGTCCCCTACTTGTAGCAATGTCCCCATCCTTGACCCCTTCATGTAGTAATGTCCCCATCATGGAACCTTGGTAGCCGCATGCTGCCTGCATTACACTGCATTTTCAGAGCATAAGACACTAGAGCATGCTAATATTCTACATTGTTGTCGAGCATTTAGTTGAAAACTTTCGGGGTATTAAAAGGAAGGAACAGATAAAAAAAGTTTCGATCATGTGATCTTCAAGTATATGTCTTAATAGAAAAGAGTAAAAAAGTGAACTGCATGTGTGGCGCCCCTGAGGCTTCAGTCGCCACAGAGTATTGCACCCAAATTTGGGTGTAATGCTAAACCCGGATCCTCAGGAGGTCAGTCCCGGTTTCACCACATACACACTCAAATACACACCAGGTTGCCCCTGTTCCCACTGGGGACTGGGCTAGGGTAGGGTAATAAAGGGGTTGCCTACAGAGTGGCATTCACAGGATGCCCTTACACAGGGGCCCTAGTCCCACTAGCTTAGGACCTGGGAGGAGGGAGGTACAGCTAGCAGGGGGAGTCAGGAGCCAACACCATATTAAAAGAGGTCTCCAGCAGGAGAGGAAAGGAGCAGCCGTATCTCACGGGTGCTCCAGTGAGAGAAAGGAGAGTTCACTCGGTTGCCGTGGGGAGAGTGCATCTGCTCCCCTCGGAACTGGCGCCACACAGGGCGGCAGGACCCTAGGGAAGATCATACTCCACGTTGGTTTTCCAGAATCTGCCTGGACGGGGAAAGTTTCAAGCTTCCCTGGCCACACAGCGCCCTAAAGCACAGTGCCAGAGAGGATCCGGGGCCTAGGATAATGCCAGACCCCATAGCGGAACCGCGGCACCTGCATATAGGGACAAGAGTACTACTCGTAAAAACCCGGGTCCCCAAGTAGCTTCAAGCCAGGGGATCCACTGCACAGGCGCTACAAGGAGGGAACCCACCAAACACCACACCGGACTGATCTCTAAAAGGATTCGGGTTCGACGGAGTCCATCACAGCAAGTGACCTGCATTACCCTGGTAAGCGGAACAACACAAAGAGTGAGTAAACAACCTGGGACCGCAGCCATAGACTGTGTCTCTTAATTACCGGTGCCATCCCGCACCTCGGTGCCCGCCATTACTACTCCTCTCATCATCCTCCCTGGGGCCCGCTCCACCTGTGGGGAGCGATACCATCCATAGCTACTACCCCCATCATCCTTCTCCAGCCATCTCCTGTACGCCTCGGGGCAATGGAGCCGGGCTAGGCCGCCTGTGACCGTGACAGTCGATGGCCCGGTGACGAGTAGGTTAATCGCCTGCCCCATGGGGCGCTACATTTGGCGTCACAAACAGGATACCGTGCCTAGGCCAAAAACCTGGGTACTGTGCGCTTTATTTTTTTTTTAACTGAGTGCTTGAGAGACTGTTTATTGAAAAAGCTTGTGCAGGGTGGCCATTATTGGGCAAATAGGGGTTAAAGAATTCCCGCCCTTCGTGGGCTGGCAAGGACAGTGGCGTAAAAATTCAAGGCTTATTCCCCCCCCCCCTCACAGATGCGGGAAAAGGGAAAACTATACTAACATGAGGAGAGGGGTGGAAAAGCACCTTGCCTCCTGGTGTGCAAGTAAACTGAAAAACGAAACTTATGGAGTGAGAGCCTAGAGCGCAAAGGAGTCGGACGTACTGGGACCACCTGGGGTGCAGGATGTCAGTGATGGCAAACCCTGGCCGTCATGGGGCAACACTGGTGCGACCGGTGTGCTGGAGCGCTCAAGACATGGAGGCGGAGGTGGCTTGGGCGAGCCAGATGCTAAGGAGGATGCAGTTGGATGCCATCTGTGAATGGGAGGCGTTCATGATGGAGCGGTGGGAGCCATGCGGGCCCATGAAGAGCAGGAGTCGCTACACTTGGAGGAAGAGGAGTCTGCGGTGGAAGCTGCAGAGACCCTAGTCGCCCCTGACACCGGCGACACCCTTCAAGTCCCACCGAGCTGCCCAGCATCCCAAGAAGCAGAAGCCCCCGATCAGACCTTCGATCCCCTGGTAGCTGACGACCTAGCTACCTACCTGGCTGCTGGATGCCCGGCAGAGGAGGAACCGGTTGCTGCACAACCTCCGGCTGTCGACCTGGTTACACCATCCCCGGCAGCTGATGACCTGGCTGCTACTGCCTGCATGGATAGTGATCTAATCACCTTCGACCCGGAGCCCGAACTGGAAGCTTGGGGTGGTGATTCCCGGGGTATGACTTGGGGGGATCATTGCGCTGAGCTCCAACCTCTGTCCCTGGAGTCCATCAGCCTGGAGGACAGAGACTGGGCCATTTGCCAGGCCACAGTGTCCCAGCTGGCCGAAGAGGAGAGGGTACGCCAGGAGCGGCTAGCAGCCACGGAGACCCGGCACCTTGCTGCCAAGCAACGGCTCCAGAGAAAGCCACCTGGAGAACCGGGGCCTGATACGGATCGGAGTGGTCTCCCGGTTCGACCTACAGTAGGGGTGGGACTTCATTGCGGAGAAGTGACTCTCAAAGGAAGTTTTGTTTCCCGCCGTGATGTGACCTCCCGCCTCCGTAGGGGCCACCCGGGACGAAACCTGTTTACTGGAGACCTGGTGACATACACTCGGCACAAGGCAGAGCGGGGCTGGTACGCCCTGGACGTGGAACTGTGTCCACGGGAGGAGGCAGCTGCAAAGCCAGTCTCCCAAGCATCAGAACGTCCAGTGCCAGTCCCCGCTTCCTACCCGTCTTCAAGGAAACTGGGTACCAGGGACATGTACATTCAGACTTTGGGAGTGGACACCCTGCCACAGGCATATAAGGAGTAAACCCTCAGCGCTAATCCTGAAATCTTATGTTCGGTTGATTTTTTCCGCTTGTACATAACGGTGTTTTCCACGGTTGATTTTTTGCATTTAAAATGGACAAACGGGCCACAGGAATGACAGTGATCGGAACTTATTATATAGAGTTGCACCTGTTGTGCACCCTACCAGAATTAGGGTGACTTGAATATTTTGTACTTGAATATTTTATAGTTGAACATTTTGCACTTATAAGGAAAGTTTAATGACCAGGAGCAGTGCACTGGCCAGTGGTACAAGAGGACTTCAGCGGTTGCCATTTTTTATTGTGTTTTACATGAAAAGTTTTATATTGATGCCAGTAATGTTTGATATGCCTAATACTTACACTAGTTTTATAATCGCAATAGTTTATGACAACGCATGCTGCTATAACCAATACTTGGTAATGTTTTTACACTGTTTTAATATTGCTTTTACCTGAAATGTTTTGATAATGCTTTTGATATTGCTACCTGTACAGATTTGCCTTGTTAGTAACGTTTAATGATGGGGCCTCCCATAAAGGGAAGAATATTATTTGTTAATGCATACAAAAATAATGCGGTGTGCCAACTTTAAATGGTTGCGGCCCAGGAGTGCCGCCATTCGCTGTGGGGGAGTGTGGCACCCCTGAGGCTCAGTCGCCACAGAGTATTGTACCCAAATTTGGGTGTAATGCTAAACCCGGATCCTCAGGAGGTCAGTCCCGGTTTCACCACATACACACTCAAATACACACCAGCTCGCCCCTGTTCCCACTGGGGACTGCGCTAGGGTAGGGTAATAAAGGGGTTGCCTACAGAGTGGCATTCACAGGATGCCCTTACACAGGGGCCCTAGTCCCACTAGCTTAGGACCTGGGAGGGGTGAGGTGCAGCTAGCAGGGGGAGTCAGGAGCCAACACCATATTAAAAGAGGTCTCCAGCAGGAGAGGAAAGGAGCAGACGTATCTCACGGGTGCGCCGGTGAGAGAAAGGATAGCTCACTTGGTTGCCGAGGGGAGAGTGCATCTGCTCCCCTCGGAACTGGCGCCACACAGGGCGGCAGGACCCTAGGGAAGATCATACTCCACATTGGTTTTCCAGAATCTGCCTGGACGGGGAAAGTTTCAAGCTTCCCTGGATACACAGCGCCCTAAAGCACAGTACCATAGAGGATCTGGGGCCTAGGATAATGCCAGACCCCATAGCGGAACCACGGCACCTGCACAGGGACAAGAGTACTACTCGTGGAAACCCGGGTCCCCAAATAGCTTCAAGAACAGGGGATCCACTGCACAGGTGCTACAAGGAGGGAACCCACCAAACACCAAACCGGACTGATCTCTAAAAGGATTTGGGTTCGACGGAGCCCATCACAGCAAGTGATCGGCATTACCCGGGTGAGCGGCACAACACAAAGAAGGAGTAAACAACCTGGAACCATAGCCATAGACTCTGTCTCTTAATTACCGGCGCCGCAACCCCGCGCTTCGGCGCCCGCCATTACTACTCCTATCATCATCCTCCCCGGGGCCTGCTCCACCTGTGGGGAGCGATACTATCCATAACTGCTACCACCATCCGTCCTGAAGGACAGCGACAGCAGCTACTTCTCTGGCCGCATACCACAGGTGGTGTCACGACATTCACCTCAGTACTACCCCCATAATCCTTCCCCAGCCATCTTCTGTACGCCCTGGGGCAACGGAGCCGGGCTAGGCTGCCTGTGACCGTGACAGTCAACGAGTAGGTTAACCGCCTGCCCCGTGGGGCGCTACACATGTACCACTTTTACTTTAGCCAAGGAAGATTATATCAAATTCAAGAACGTTGTAAGAATTATTGTACATTTAAATCTAAAGAACTTTAAACTTATCTCTTTAAAAAAGGAGTTTAAAATACACCTGGAATTTTTGAAGATTTCTGCTTGCTATCAATTTCTAGATCTTTATTTCCTGATAGCGAAGAGAGATCTTAAAAATTATGAGAAAATTTAAATATCTATCTATCTATCTATCTACAGTGTTATACAGAAGTTTGAGCACCACTGGTCAAAATTACTGTTATTGTGAACAGTTAATCAAGTTGAAAATGAAATGATCTCTAAAAGGCATAAAGTTAAAGATGACACATTTCCTTTATATTTTAGGTAAGAACAAAAAAAAATATTTTTATCTTTAAAAACTACAAAAGTGAAAATGGGCCGATGCAAAAGTTTGAACACCCTTGGAGATTTGTGTGCTCAGATAACTTTGACTATCATTTCAGACCTTAATTAGCCTGTTAGGTTTGTGGCTAGTTCATTATCATAGTTAGGAAAGGGTAGGTGATGCAAATTTCACAGCTTTATAAAAACCCAGCTTCCTCTAACCTTGTGCAAATAAAACAACAGCCATGGGCTTTTCAAAGCAGCTGCCTAGCACTCTGAAAATCAAAATGGTGAAGGCCCACAAAGCAGAAGAAAGCTAGAAGAAAATAGCAAAGCGGTTTCAAGTTGCCCTTTCCTCAGTTCGAAAAGTAATTCAGAAATGGCACTTACAGAAACAGTGGAGGTCATGATAAGGTCTGGAAAACCAAGCAAAATTTCTGTGAGAGCTGCTCGTAGGATTGCTAGAGTGGCAAATCAGAACCTTCACTTCACTGCAAAAGTCCTTCAGGAAGATTTAGCCGACTCTGGAGTTGTGGTACATTGTTCTACTGTTCAGAGACACCTACAGAAAAATGGCCTTCATGGAAGAGTCATCTAAAGAAAACCTCTTCTGCATCCTAACCATAAAATTTAGCATCAGAAATATGCAAAATAACATCTAAACAAGACTGATGTATTTTGGAAACAAGTCGTTTTAACTGATGAGGTTAAAATAGAACTCCTTGGCCACAATGATCAAACCAAATGTTTGGGAAAAAAAGGAGACAGAATGTCATGACAAGAATATCTCGCCAACCATTAAGCATGGGGGTGGATAAATCATGCTTTGGGTTGTGTTCTATCCAATGGCACTGGGAACATTTCACGGGTAGAGGGAAGAATGGATTCAATTAAAGTTTAACAAATTCTTCAAGCAAACAAAAAAATTGTTTAAAAGAACAGAGAGTCCTCAGTGGTTGATACCTTTTAATGGCTAACTGAAAAGATGGTAATAATTGCAAGCTTTCGAGACTACTCAGGTCTCTTCATCAGGCATGGTATAACACAAAATCTGAAGAGTCACGTATTTATACACAACAGGACTTAGAATAGTGCAGTAAAAAAAAAAAAAAAAAGAACAAGTTATATGAAACAGAACTATCTCTATGGCAGGGGGACAAGCTGTTCTAGCCATAAATACTGCTGCAGTTCAGTGTGAAAGTTTTACATCAGTTAAAAGATGTGCTCCTCTGACCATCCGAGCATGTCACAGCCCTGGACCAGACCCTTATCAAAGGACAATAAAACTTTCACACTGAACTGCAGCAGTATTTATGGCTAGAACAGCTTGTCCCCCTGCCATAGAGATAGTTCTGTTTCATATAACTTGTTCTTTTTTTTTTTTTTTTTTTTTTTTTTTTTTTTTTACTGCACTATTCTAAGTCCTGTTGTGTATAAATACGTGACTCTTCAGATTTTGTGTTATACCATGCCTGATGAAGAGACCTGAGTAGTCTCGAAAGCTTGCAATTATTACCATCTTTTCAGTTAGCCATTAAAAGGTATCAACCACTGAGGACTCTCTGTTCTTTTAAACAATTTTTTTATCTCTACTGGCTAACACGGTACAAAGATATATTTTACTTGTATCAAGCAAACAAAACACCATCTGTAAAAAAGCTGAAGTTGAAAAGAGGATGACTTCTACAAATGGATAAGGATCCTAAACACAATTCAAAATCAATTCAAAAGGTACAAGCTGAGGGTTTTACAATGGCCCTCACAATCCCCTGATCTGAACATCATTGAAAATCTGTGGCTAGACCGCGAAAGAGCAGTGCATGCAAGAGGACCCAGGAATCTTACAGAACAAGAAGACTTTTCCAAGGAAGAAAGCATGAAAATCCCTCAAACAAGAATTGAAAGACTCTTGGCTGGCTACAAAAAACATTTACAAGCTTTGATATTTTGCATTGGCCAACTTTATTTTTTTTGAGAATTTAATTTTTTTTTATCTAAAATGCAGAGGATATGTGTTATCCTTAACTTTATGGCTTTTACAGATAATTTCATCTTCAACTTGCTTAATTGTTCAGAATATCAGTAAACTTGACCAGGGGTGGTGAAACTTTTGCATGCCACTCTATCTATCTATCTATCTATCTATCTATCTATCTATCTATCTATCTATGATTCTATCTATCTATCTATCTATCTCTATCTATCCCTCTATCTATCTATCTATCTATCTATCTATCTTTATTTAGGTTTAGTCATGCATTCCCACCATTATTCCTATCACCCCCTTGTGATGTCACCCGCACTATTCCTGGCACCAGGAGGCAGTAGAGAATTTATGGTGTGGCTATAATAAGGCCAGCATGGCTGCCTGCTGTGTATTACATGGATGTGGGCAGGGACATAATGTGAATTAGAGAACAGCTTTTATTAGCCAGCGCTTGTCTGGGCTGATGAATGAACGTTTCTCTTTTTTTAGAGCGGTGGGGAATGTGCATGATCTCCAGTCTCTGCGCTTCCTCCATGACTAACTGCTGAAAGATTTAATACAATTCTACACAAACAATTTACCCTCCACCAAATCAGCCAATATCAAGCATTTCCTGTATTGTGGCTCCTGGAGTCACAGTTTCCCAAGGTCAAACCTTTTCAAGCAATTTACAAAACAATTAAAACTTTTTTTCACTTTTTTTAACCCTTTAAAGCGTTACGACGGTCAGGAACGAAGCATGAAAGAATAAATTAAAAAACTAGTCGAATTCATTTAGAATTTCCCAAAATTCACGCATTTTAATGAATCAGAGAATTCTATTCATGGAAGTCTAGCAAAAGGTTGGCTGTCATGTTTTTGATTCATATGGGCCAAGAAAGGATTATAAAGCAATAACATATCATACACGGCTCTGGCTCTAGTTCTGAATCTTTGCATTAGGCCTTGGACATATGGGGTGACGCACGGCATGCCTGGAAGTGCTGGAAAATAGTGAAGACCAGAGCCTTGGGAAGTTAAGGGAAGGCTGGATGGCAACGTGAATATGATATTTTTGGCCCAACCGTTTATTATGCCTTGTGGTTGAGAGATCTTATAATACATAATACATACATAATGCAAATTAGATTTTTATTTTTAACAGCAATCAGGGCACATTCCATTCACATCAAATAAATTCAATGCAAATTAGAGTTTGCGAATTTAAACAAATTTAATTTTTATCCAGTATACTGTATTTTGCGTTTTATAAGACACACCGGATTATAAGACGCATCTCAAATTTTAATGATAAAAAAGGTAAAAAAGAAAATATGGGGTCCATTTTATAATCCGGTGGTGTCTTACTGCAGGGGGGCTGCAGCGGTCGTGGAGCAGAGTCACAGGACGCAGGGGCGTTTCTGGAGTACAGCGATGCTGCGGGCGGTGCAGAGGGGGGCCCAGCTGCTCACTGCGGGCTGCGGTGCTGTGCTGGGGCAGCGGGCACCGCTATGTGCTGGGCAGCTGGTGCTACTCTGTGCTGGTGCTCGTTGTAGATGGTGAGGCACTGGCCATTCTGAAGATGCCTGCAGTGCGGGCTTCAAAGAAATGGCGTCCGGAGTCGGCGCATGCGCAGATGAGAGCTTGAGCCGAGATCTCATTCTGCACACTCGCCAACTCTGGGCGCCATTATTTGAAAGCCCTTACCGCCGACATCTTCAGAATGGGCCGTGCCTCTCTACCGCCGCACAAAGCCTCGCTCCTCGTCGCACAGAGCCTCGCTGCCCACGGCACAGAGCAGCGCCGCACAGAGCAGTGCCCGCAGCAGCAATTTTCTGCCTCCTGTGACTCCTCTCCACCACCCCCCAGTAAGCTACATTTGGATTTTAAGACGCACCCCTCATTTTCCTCCCAAATTTTTGGGTGGAAAAGTGTGAAAAATACAGTAAATAATTGGTGTGATATCACCAAAGGTGGAATCTAGTTTATTGTAGGGTACAGCTAATAACCTAAAAGAGTTCTCCAGGTTTGAAAAAACATGGCTGCTTTCTTCCAAAAACAGTGCCACACACCTGTGTACAAGTTGTCTGAAGTACTGTAACTCAGCTCTACTCACTTTACCGGGGCCAATACCACACGTGACCCGTGGACAGGTGTGGTGGTGTTTTTGGAAGAAAGCAGCCATGTTTTTTAAGTCCTGGAAACCCTTTTAAAATACTATTAATACTACATACAGAATTCTAAAAAAAGTTGTGACATTGTGTAAAATGAAAAGAAAACAAGAATGCAATGATATGTAAATGTCTTATATCATAAGTTATTTACAACAGAACACAGATCAAAAGATGAACGTTATCAATTTTTCTATTTCAGTAAAAAAAAAAATGTACAGATTGATGGAAGAACATATCTCAAAAATGTGGAGACAACGCCATGTTTACTATTGTGTATCATCCTCTCTTCTTTCTACACCAATCTGTAAACGGGGAAGTGAGGAGGCCAATTGCTGGAGTTTTGGGAGAGGAATGTTGTCCTTTTCTAATCTGATGTACCATTCTAGCTGCTCCACAATCGTAGGTTTTTGCCGGATTTTAAGTTTCAGAATGCGCAAAATGTTTTCTAATGGTAAAAAATCTGGACTACAGGCAGTCGATTCATCAGCTGAACTCTTCTACGAAAAAAGGCTGTTAAGATCCCAATGCCACAAGCACCAATGCAGCCCCAAGTTATCAGAGTTGCACACACTGTGCGTTGATAACAAGCTGGATGGTCCCTCTAGAGTCCACAGGATATGTGTCCATAGTTACCATAAATAATTTCACATTTTGACTCATCGGACCACAGAACAGATTTACATTTTGCCTCAGTTTTTTTTAAATGTGGTATTGCCCAAAGAAGTGTTTCTGGATTATGTTGATATATGGCTTCTCCTTGGCATGATAGTGCTTTAATTTGCATTTAGCAAACGGTGTTCACAGACACTCATTTCTGGAAGTATTCCTGTGACTTGAATTACCGAATTATGCCTGAATGCCTGAGGACCCAGTAGATCACCAGCATCCGATATTGACCATCTGACTCATGACCCTTGTGCACATGGCTTTCTCCAGAAGCTCTGAATCTTTTGATGATACAGTGGAACCTTGCTTAACGAGAACAATCCGTTCTGGGACTGTGCTTTTTAACCAAGTTACTCGTTCAGCAGAGCAAGATTTCCCATAGGAAATCATTGCAATGCAGACAATTCGTTCCACAACTTGTTAAATGTCCCATCCTGGTCCCCTATTCTATCATTCCATACATTCACAAACGCACACAAACACATACAAACACACACAAACTCACATAAACACACACAAACACACAAGCACACGCACATATTATATACTCACCTTACCTTCCGTTCCATCGCCGGTCTCTTGGGACTTGCTGTTCTCTGGTACGGGGCCGGGCTGTGTATTGGGTTACCATAACGACGAGGGAGGAACGTCCGCGGGTAGAGCGCTGACGTCAAAGGCAGAGCCGCTTGCCTCTGATTGGCCAGCGCGCTGCTTTTGAGTAGCGGTGACAGGAAGTTCCTGCTTCGTCGATATGGATGCTGATGCACAGTCTGGAGTGGAGCGGAGCGGTGAACTACAGGACCCAGGAGGCCGGCGAGGACGTCGCGATGTACGCAGGAACTACAAGAACCATGAGGGCGGCGGTGGAACGGAAGGTAAGGTGAGCATAATACTGTATGTGTGTGCGTGCATGCATGTGTGTTTGTGTGTGTTTTGTGCGTACATGTGTGTGTTTGTGTGGACTGCAACTGCGGGTTAGAGCGCGGTGGATGTACAGAACCGGAAGTGTGTGTGGTGAGGATTTTGCTCGTCCAGCAAAGCTTTCTCGTAAACCGTGTTACTAATTTACAGAAAGCTTTGCTTGTTAAGCGAAATTCTCATTAAGTGGGTTACTCGTTAAGCGAGGTTCCACTGTATTATGGATTGTAGAGGGTGGGATGTTCAAAGTTTTTACAATTTGGCATTGAGGACCATTTTTCCAAAATTCTTGCACTATTTTTAGACGCAATTCTCAGCTTGATGAACATCTGACCTTCTTTGCTTCTGAGAGACTCTGCCTCTATAAATGCTTTCTTTATACACAGTCATGTGACTTAGGTGAAAATTGACCCTCCAGCTGTTCTTCATTAGTACCACTTACTTTTATATCTTTTCTTAACCCTGTCCCAACTTTGGGGGATGTGTTCTTCCATCAATAAGTGAATTTTATTAAATGAAATGTAAAAATATCTAAGGTTCAACTTCTGATCTGTGTTTTATGTTCTGCTGGCAGTAAAATATGGCGACAAAAGATCTCCAAATCATTTCATTCTTGTTTTCTATACATTTTACATAGTGCCCCAATGATTTGGGTTGTATATTAATACTGTCTATTAAGAATTAAGAAATGCAGTTAATGGAAAATGTTGACTAATCTACTTGGCAATTTAGAGATCAATGTTGCTTTATCCCCTTCACGGTGGGGACCATTTTCTCTTTTGTACTTTGACATATGAGGGTTTGTTTTTTGCTGGACGAGACGTACTTTTGAATGACACCATTCATTTTACCATATAGCCTACTGTAAAGCAAGGAAACAATTCCAAATGTGGAGAAATTGTGAACAAAAAAACCCCCACAGAATTCTGACATTTTTGGGGGGAATTGTTTAGTGTACATTTTGTGGTAAAAATTACGTCAAAATATGATTCAGTATAATTATGGCAATACCAAACATGTCCACTTTTTTATTGTTTTAGTTGTGAAAAATAATCTGAAGTTTGCAAAAAAAATAATTAGGGGGGTTGTGTCGCCATTTTCCAAGACCTGTAACATTTTCAATTTTTGGTCGATGCTCGTGTGATGGCTTTTTTTTTTTGCGGGGCGAGACAATGTTTTCATTGATATAATTTTGGGATAGATATGATTTTTTGATTGCTTGTTCCAGCATTTTTTTCCTTGAATTGCAGCTATCGAAAACTTTATTTTGTCGTTCTTGAATTTTTTTTGTTTACATTGTTTATCAATCATGTTAATTATTTTTATATTTTGATAGGTCGGACATTTATGAATACAGTGATACCACATATGTGTATTTTTATTTTTATTTTATATCTTTAATGGGGCAAAAGGGGGGTGATTTGAACTTTTAGTTTCTTTTTATTGTTTTTGTTTTATATTTCACTGTTTTAATAGTGCTCTCTGGGAGATATACTCTCTGATCACTCATGATACACAAACCAATACCATAGAATTACTGTATATAGAAGAAATCATAGTGTCCTTTGAAGCCCAGCCACATGATTTAAAAAAAATAAATAAATAAATGTTCATGTATTGAGATAATCTTATAAATATGTAATGTCCAAAAAAATATTGTATGTGTGCCTTTAACCTGTAGTAGTGCTGACAGCTACCATATTATGTTTGTAGTTTGTTAACATTTCCCTTTGCAGTTATTGCACATGGGAATTCAGCCCATAAAAGTGGTTTATATATGCACAAAGTGATGCGTCTGCTTATTAGGGGGTTATTGAGGGTTAATAAAGCAGCCCTGCTTTCCAGATATGGCTTTATAGATCACCTGGTAGAACCACATAACCTTGTCTCTGGGCATAGCAGGGAAGGAGAGGCAACATTTTCTCTCTGTGGGAGTTGATCTGGGGAAGCTGAGGGGGAAGGTAAGGGAGCAGCCATATCTTCTGTATATGTATCAGAACCCAGATCCTCAGCTGCAGACAGTTATATTGTTAGGATTGTGCATACCAGCAGAAACAAAAGCTAAGAAATCCCTGCATCTGATGTATAACCACAGGACTACGCTGGGAAGTAACTGTGATTGCTGAATAGGAATTGAGCCTGTGTGCAGGTATCACTCATCTGCATGTACCTAATGTATGTAAACTTACAAGTAAATATGTTGTTTTCTACTATTCTACTGGCTTCCCTGGTTTCTTGACTAATCGGAGGGCACCACATTATACCATACTGCCAGGAAACAGAGGAGAATTGAGTGCACCCTGAAGTCAACTCTTTTCTTTTTGTTTTCTTCTTTCTGTCACTGCCAGGATGGCTTGGTAACTACCACAGACCACATGGTCTATGGTACGTGACATATGTGCCCGTGTTATGTACTATGCAATGGCCATGTCTGACCATACAGGGACATGGTCTGAACATACCACATCTCCTGGGCAGGGGAGAACGCAGTAGATTATAAAGACATTACTGCAGGAGAGCATAGATGATTCTTTTTGTGAGGTAAAACATTTCCCTCTATGTTTGTAAAAAATGTTTTACCTCAAAGAAAGAATGATTTGCAACCCTGTGCTGTAATGTCTGTATACTTTTTTTACTTAGTCACCGGCCCAGGAGAAGTGGTATGATTAGACCATGCCCCCGTACAGTCAGACACAGCCATTACACAGTACATAGCAGTGGCACATATCTAAAATTATCTCAGCACACAGACTGTTTTTAAACACATCAAATTGTGGAAAATATTATTATTTAAAGATATATTGATTAAAATGTATTTTGTTTGTGAGAAATTTCTCTTTAAGACAACTTGTATAACCTTAGGCCACGTGCACACGTTGAGTATTTGGTGACATTTTTACCTCAGTATTTGTAGCCAAAACCAGGAGTCGGTATAAAATACAGAAGTGGTGACGTGTTTATGTTATACTTTTCTTCTGATTGTCCCACTCCTGGTTTTGGCTTTCACATACTGAGATAAAAAAAACTTCACCGTGGTCCTGTGAGCCTGTACCCTTCAGTATTTCCATGCTTATTAGCTCTGGCAGCTACTTTTGTCCACACATTGCCTCTTGCCCCAAATAGTCTCCTCTGTTTCTAAGAAGTAAATAGAAGGATTTAATCTCCCGGATATTGGAGGCTCAGAATAGTCAGTTTCCATATATAACTTTGCTATTTCCCTATGGCAGTGACAGGTTCCTGTATGTGGGATATTTAAAGTTAGTTCTGTATCCTACAAAATAGAAGTACAAATTGGATCTTGGGAAAGTAGTTCGATGTGCAAATTTGGAGTTTTAAAAAACATTTCACGTTCTAAAAATGATTGCACCAAAACCTGGGGGTAATGGGCACCAAGGGTATATTATGAGAATATAGGTAGCTATTGTTATTGAAGTATAATCGGAGAAGACTATTCTTCATTACTAGTGATGAGCAAGCACTAAGATGCTCGAGTCCTTTGTACTGCAATTGATCAGGTCGGACACTCGGTCGGGCTCCACTCGAGTAACGACTATCATGGAAGTTAATGAGAAACTCGAGCATTTTTTTGGAAGACACCCCCTCCAGAAGGGCTGTGGGGGGGGGCGGGGGGGCAGGGATATTGCTGAAATGGATGGAAACAGCACTAACATGGAACGGGAACAGCATTGGGGAGATGCCTGGATGTCCAAGGTGAGTGATGGGAACAAGTATTAGGCTAAATTCACACAGTGCATCTTTTGTAACTACAAAGATGCAGTGTTTTTGACCACAAAAAATGCAACCGCGGCAAAAACGCATTAAAAAACGCATGTGTTTTTACCACGTTTTTACCGCATTTTGCGTAATGCGTTTTTTAAGTCAAATCTATTTATAATAGGGCTCAAAAACGCTGGAAAAACGCAGAAAGAATTGACAGGCTGCATCTTCAAAAACGCAGCTGTAGAGTCCCTGAAGCCATCAGGGAGCTACAAGGCACTGTATCCCCATCGGGATGCAGTGCCCACCCCCTAGGGACCCAGAAAACCAGTGCCAGTAACACACAAACACTTCAGAAAATCCCTGTTTTTCCCCAATATCCCCCATAGAATGTTACAAGGCTAGGGTCAGACCAACGGATGGCCGCCTAGCAGTGGAGCTACTCCAGTCCACTAGACGACCAGGTGGGAGGGGCAGACAGAGTGAAGAGTCAGACAGAGGAGACAGTGGAGAGAGGCACAGTAATGGTGGAAGTAGAGGAGAGACTGTGAAAGCGAGCAGATGAACTGACCAGAGTGAACAGTGATCTGAGGGCCCAGGCGGTTAGTTACCGGTGGTGTATGGTGGAGTACTCCCGGAACTACGCACCAACGGGGTACAGAATCCTAGGTCAGGCAAAAGCTAAAAGGCAGACCTGATAAAATCTGCACAGTGAGGGGACCATCAAGGACCTCACTGACCTTGAAGTTCGGGACTCAGTAGCAAAGGGAGAAACCGGGACGGGACAGGACCAGAGACTCCAACCCCACAGGGTTCACGCTACTATCATACGGACTGCAGTAGAAGACTACCAGGAGGGGACCCCCAGCTGCTCTACACCACGGCGATCCACCAACCAAAAGACAGGTGCAGGGGAAAGAAGCCACCAGGTCACTAAACCAGCACTGGGACTAAGGGGACCTGTGGTTAAGACCAGCCAGCCTTGGGTGACCAGTTACCAGCTTGCAGTGAGTAAAAAAAAACAGTTACACCAAACCCCTGTTGTGGCCTACCTTCTTTCAACACCCACCTGCAACACCTATCCTCTGGGGCCCGGCCCTGCTTGCGGAGGGCCTAACATCCATGCTGCCACTAAAACCAGCTCCAGTAGTGAACATTGTGCAGCAGCGGCTCCATCCCTATAGCTGCAAAACCGCAAGTGGTGTCACATATAAACTTTATTCAACAATCCCCTGTAAATATTCTCCTTTTCAAAAAGAGCCCAGGGCACGGAACTGGGCAACAGCCAAGCCACCAAAGTGACATTCCCTAGTTATACACCGCCCAGGACCGAGGACCCCATAACCTGGGCGACACACAGCCAAGATACAGAAAAAAATTGATGCACAGTGTGGACAGCAAAATAGAAATCTCATTGCTGGGGGAAGGAAATGCATGCATTTTGGTGCTTCTTTGTGACCTCAAAAACGCACCAAAAACGCAGCAAAAGATGACCCGTGTGACCATAGCCTACATTTTTATTGCATTCTTTTATGCGTTTTGTAGGGAAGCCTGATGGCAACAAAGTCAATGAGAATCATGACGTGTCATGCATATGTTATTTGTGACTTGCTGATTTGTTGCGGAAAATTATCTTTTTCATATGAATTCTTTCAGTGGCTTTGCAGCTTATTTTCACCCATTGGCTTCAATGAACTCAGTCAAACTGCTACAAAACACAAGTGAAAAACGCATGTTTTTGCTGCTGCTTTTTTCTTGACAAGAGATGCAGAAATTTTGCAGAAATGTCTGCAACCAAATACTCAATGTGTGCACATAGCCTTACAGTACTTCTATAGGTATGCTGCAGCAAGCTAAAAACAAAAGTCCTTTACAGACTTTATTTTCCCTATTCAGGGGTGTAACGAAAGCGGTCGCAGAGGTCGCCACTGCGACCAGGCCCACAGGGTTATAGGGGCCCGGCAGCCACTCTGCAGAGCTGGCTAGAGGAGATGCACTGTGTAGTGTCTGACCACGCGACCGCCAGGGGGCCGGCCTGTGAGTCAGGGGGGCCCAGTGGCAGCAGGGGGGCAGAGGGGCCCCTGACCTGGAGAGGCCCACCAGGCGTTTCTGAGCTGCAGCAGAGCAGAAGTGCTCCTGCACAGAAGACGGAATCCATCCTGCCAGGACCTGCGATGATGTCATGCCCATGTGACTGTGTGGGAGGAGACACTGGATTGCCAGGCAGAAAACATCTGAAGATATCGATTCCTGAAGGAGATTGGGACACATGACTGGTAATAAGAGGGGACATAAGGGAGTGTGTAGGGTGAGTGGCATATGAGGGCTGCAGACTGTGACAAAAGGATGTGAAGGGGTGCAGCGTTTGAGAGGGGTAAGTTGGGGTACAGGCTATGTGACATATGTGGCGCAAGGTGTGTGATATATGGGGGTGTAGTGTGAGTGATATGGGGGGTGCAGGCTGTAAGAGGAGCAGGGTGTGTGACATATGGGGGTGTAGTGTGAGTGATTTGGGGGGTGCAGGCTGTATGGGGAGCAGGTTGTGTGACATATGGGGGTGTAGTGTGAGTGATATGGGGGTGCAGGCTGTATGGGGAGCAGGGTGTGTGACATATGGGGGTGTAGTGTGTGTGATATGGGGGGTGCAGGCTTTATGGGGAGCAGGGTGTGTGACATATGGGGGTGTAGTGTGAGTGATATTGGGGGTGCAGGATGTATGGAGAGCAGAGTGTGTGACATATGGGGGTGTAGTGTGTATGATATGGGGGTGCAGGCTTTATGGGGAGCAGGGTGTGTGACATATGGGGGTGTAGTGTGAGTGATATGGGGGGGTGCAGGCTGTATGGAGAACAGAGTGTGTGACATATGGGGGTGTAGTGTGTGTGATATGGGGGTGCAGGCTGTATGGAGAGCAGGGTGTGTGACATATGGGGGTGTAGTGTGTGTGATATGGGGGGTGCAGGCTGTATGGAGAGCAGGTTGTGTGACATATGGGGGTGTAGTGTGAGTGATATGGGGGATGCAGGCTGTATGGGGAGCACTGTGTGTGACATATGGGGGTGTAGTGTGTGTGATATGGGGGGTGCCGGCTGTATGGGGAGCAGGGTGTGTGACATATGGGGGTGTAGTGTGTGTGATATGGGGGGGTGCCGGCTGTATGGGGAGCAGGGTGTGTGACATATGGGGGTGTAGTGTGTGTGATATGGGGGGGGTGCAGGCTGTATGGGGAGCCGGGTGTGTGGGATAGAGTGCCACAAAGGAGACCACCGTGTGTAAGAGGAGAACAGCTTTTCTGAAGATCAGAGCAATGCAGTAGGGGGACTAGTAAAATATATATATGTCCCCATTCGCCCCATTGAAAATTAAAGGGTTAAAAAAATATACACACATTTGGTATTGCCGCGTTCAGAAATGCCCGATATAGCAAAATGCAAAATCAATTAATCTGATTGGTAAACGGCGTAGCGGCAAAAAAATCCAAATGCCAAAATTAAATTTTTAGGTCACCACAAATTTTGCACAAAATGCAATAACAGGCGATCAAAACGTAGCATCTGCGCAAAAATGGTACAGTTAAAAATGTCAGCTCAAGATGCAAAATTAAGCCATCACTGAGCTATAGATCCCGAAAAATGAAAGCGCTACGGTTTTTGGAAAATGGCGCAAAAAATGCACAACTTTTTTTGAACAAACGTCTGATTTTTGTAACCTTTAGATAACAGTAAACCTATACATGTTTGGTGTCTACGAACTCATACCTACCTGAGGCATCACACCGACATGAGTTTTACCATATAGTGAACATGGTGAATAAAATATCCTAAAAACAATCGTGCAATCACACTTTCTTTTGCAATTTTTCCGCACTTGGAATTTTTTTGCCATTTTCCAGTACACTATATGGTAAAACTCATGGTTTCATTTAAAAGTACAACACATCCTGCAAAAAATAAGCCCTCATATGGCAAGATTGACAGTAAAATAAAAAGGTTACGGCTCTTCAAGGAAAGGGCGCAAAAAACAAAAACGGAAAATCGCCCGGGGGTGAAAGGGTTAAAGAGATGGGGTCGTTTTACGGATATTTTTCATAAGGAAAGAGTGTGGCAGCCATAATTCATGGTGGAGGGATGGTGCAGTGGTCATAGTATATGAGTGGGATTGTGTGGGGGCCATGTATCATAAGGGGGACAATGTGGGGTCACTCCAAAAACATACAGATAGGGAACTTAGATTGTGAGCCCCAATGGGGACAGTTTTGCCAATCTATATAAAGCGCTGTGGAATTAATAGCGCTATATAAGTGAATAAATATTATTATAATATTATATTACTTTTTTGTCAGAGAGCATAGTGGGGGGAATTATTTTTTCAGGTGCATAGTATACGGGTTATTTAGTGCACAGTATGTATGGATATTTTTTATTTAGGTGTAATAATGACACTGTTATTTTTTAGGGCTTCATGTTAGGATATGTTGTGGAAACCCAAAGAAGATGAAAGTCTGCGGAGACGAGTTGTGGATGTCCAAGGTCATCATGTCGTCTGGACCAGATGAAGAAGAATGGGATGAGACCATTACAATCTGAGAAGAAGTTGCCAATAAGGTCAAACATCTAGATAAATTCCTTGAGGGGCCTAGTTTCCAAAATGGGGTCACTTGTGGGGGGTTTCTGCTGTTTACGTACCTTAGGGGCCATACAAATGCGACATGGTGCCAACAATCTTTTTCAGCCAAATTTCCTTTCCAAAATTCAAATATTGCTCCTTCCGTTCCAAGCCCTCCCATTTGTCCAAACAAAGGTTTCTGACCACATGTGAGGTATCACTGTGCTCATAAGAAAATGGGTAACAAACATTGGGGTCCTATTTTTGGAATTACCTCTTGAAAAAGTGAGAAAATTGATGCTAAAGCAACATTTTTGAGAAAAAAATGAAAAATTTCAATATGACAACGTAACGTTATCAAAATCTGTGATGTACCTGTGGGTCCAAAATGCTCACTATACCCCTAGATAGAAGCCTTGAACGGTCTAGTTTCCAAAATGGCGTCACTTAGAGGGGTTTCTGCTCTTTAGGTACCTTAGCGGACCTGTAAATGCAACATGGTGCCCGCAATCTATTTCAGCCAAATGTGCTTTCCAAAATTCAAATATTGCTCCTTCTGTTCCGAGCCCTCCCATTTGTCCAATCAGAGGTTTCTTACCACATGTGGGGTATTGGCGCGCTTATAAGAAAATGGGTAACAAGTTTTTTGGGTTTTTTTCTAAAAGTGAATACATTTGGAGTAGAGCAACATTTTTAGGTAAAATTTTATTTTTTGCTTTTTTTCATTCCACAGTGCTTTAGTTTCTGTGAATCACATGAAGGGTTAATAAACTTCTTGGATGTGGTTTTGAATACTTTGGGGGGTGCAGTTTTTAGAATGGTGTCACTTATGGGTATTTTCTGTCACCTAGGCCTCTCAAAGTCACTTCAAATGTGATGTGGTCTCTAACAAAATGTTTTTTAAAATTTTGATGTAAAAATGAAAAATTGCTGATAAACTTTGAACTCTTCTAACTTCCTAACAAAAAAAAAATGTTGTTTCCAAAATTGTGCTTATGTAAAGTAGAAATGTGGGAAATGTTATTCATTAACTATTTTGTATCACAGAACTCTCTGGTTTAACGGTATAAAAATTCAAAAGTTGAAAATTGCGAAATTTTCAAAATTTTTGCCAAAATTCAATTTTTTTCACAAATAAACACAAAAAATATTGTCCAAAGTTTTGTACTAACATGAAGTCCAATATGTAATGAAAAAACAATCTCAGAATCACTGAGATCCGTTGAAGCATTCCAGATAGTTAATGAGGGTGTATATGGGTAAGGTTTGCCCTTCCAGAAACTAAGAGGTTCTAATAAATACAAATGGAGAGAATTGCCTCTAATTGCAATGTTTTAGTGTGTTTGGGCAGTGGCGAATCATCTATATATATAATTGCCCTATTCTGTCTCTCTGTCTGTCTGTCCAAGAAATTACGTCATACGCAGAAACTGCCTAAACCACGCCCACACAGCTCCAACAGGCCGAGCACCCCGCCACACACCCACCCCTCACTCCACCCTCACCCCATCAGCAGCGGCCCTGCATTATACACCCACACCTTACTCTACCCACACCAAATCAGCAGCGACGACCACTCAATTAGGACACGCCCACTCGCCGAAACCCTGACAACGCCATGACGCAGCAGGCGGACAGATACAAGAGACATCGCCATGGAAGCTCCCTACACCCGACGCGATGGAGCACAGTAAGCCCTGACCCACAGGAGGCCCCAAAGTGCAGGTCAGTGACCCAACTACGCCACAGAGACACAGAGGGACGGGAATCGGAGGAGACGCAGCTGCGGCATCGCAGGGCTTCCCTGCGCCACAGAGACACAGAGGATGGACGAGGACCGGAGGAGACACAGCTGTGGCATCGCAGGGCTTCCCCAAGCCACAGAGACACATGGAGGGACGGGGACAGGAGGAGACGCAGCTGCGGCGCACTAGGAACCCAGCACTCCGAGATGCAGCTCTCCCACTAACCAACGATAAATGCAGGGGAAGCACATGGCTACTTAAATATTAACACTGCTGTGAATGTTAAGGAGCCTCTCATTCCTAGTCATGAGCCACTCATTACTATTCATGAGCGGCTACTTAACATTCACTGCATTGTTAATATTTAAGTAGCCAGCATTCATCGGTGGTTAGTGGGAGAGCTGTGTCCAGGAGTGCTCATGAGCCAATCATTACTATTCATGGCCAGTGGGAAATGAAGCCACACACACATACACCACGACTCCCACACAGCCCAACACAAACACACACACACCGGCACACACAAACCACCACGCACACACCGCCACGCACACAACAACCCCGCTCATATCAAACGCGCTCCCACACACACACAACCACCCACACATGGGCGCACACACACACACAGCCACACACAAACACCCCCGCACACACACACATCGCCCCACAATCACACGCCCCCACTCACACACCACGGCACACAGACAAATACACACACACCGCACAAAACACCCCCCACAACACACACATCGCCCCACATACGCACCGCAACACACACACAACCCAATACAAACACAACGTGCAACACAAACACCACCCTACACAGACACCCACATACCAGAATGGGGGCCATACAAAAATGGAGACTATACCAGTATGGGACACAGACCAGGATGCTGCATACACAAGGATCCTGCCTATATCACGATGGGGTACATACCAGGATGGGGCCAAATAATAGTATCAACCCATATACCAGGATGGGGGCCATACAAGGATGGAGACTATACCCGGATGGGACAGACCAGGATGCTGCATACACAAGGATCCTACCTATACCACGATATGGGCACATACCAGGATGGCGGCAATCACAGGATGCGGTGACATACCAGGATGGGGCCACATCACAGCATCAGCCCACATACCAGGATGGGGGCCATACCAGGATGGACACTATACCAGGATGGGACACATACCAGGATGCTGCCTGCCTACACCAGATGGCGCACACAGACCAGGATGGGGGCACATGTCAGAATGGTGGCTACACCATGATGGGGGCACATACCAGCATGGGGCCAAATCACAGCATTAACCCACATACCAGGCCAACCTACACCTCCCAACGCCACAGCCTGCAACTCACCATCGGCCACAGTTGAAAAGCGGAGCGGACGCGCACAGGAGCGAGCAGCCGGCGGACAGGTACAAGGGAAACCTTAGGAAACATTCTGGATGGTGCCTATACCGGGTGGCTGCCTACACCAGATTGCGCACACAGACCAGGATGGGGGCACATGTCAGGATGGTGGCTGCACCTCGATGGGGGCACATACCAGCATGGAGCCACTTCAAAGCATCAGCCCACATACGAGGATGAGGGCCACACAAGGATGGAGACTATACCAGGATGGGACACAGACCAGGATGCTGCATACACAAGGATCCTGCCTATACCACAATGGGGGCACATACCAGGATGGCGGCAATCACAGGATGGGGCCACATACTCCGTGACATTGCCCTGACCTTACATCTTTACTTGACTCTACTTGATTATTACTACCACTGTATATGTGGGTATCTTTCACAGATTATGACAAACAACATTTAACCTTCCGGCCTTACAAGGGCTCCTAAAAGAAAAAACGCAACCCAGCAACCTAAAAGAAAAAACGCAACCCAGCAACACAACAAACCAGCAGCAAGAAGAAGCCAACAACAACGTCACAAGAAACACAATGCTACAAAGGAAGACCAGACAACCACACGAGCACGAACATCACACACAACCTCAAGAAGAAGCCACACTACAACACAAGATCGCCTTACTAACCCCGGAAGCAGAATCTCAGACACAACAGCCAGAAGAAGAGAATCTTCCACAAACTAAGGACACATATTTTTCAATGATATTGCTAAATCACACAGTATACTGTTAATGCAGTTAGTTCCCAACAATATTTAGTTACATCTTCATGTTAAACAGTCACAATTTTTAAACAATAAAATTTATCTATGACAAAAAATATATTGTGTCTTCCTTCCATTATTAGTCAAAAATCATACATTAACTACACAATAAATTCTAGAATACCTGATGCATTAGAATCGGGCCACCATCTAGTAGAAATATAATATCACCCTAAAATATGCATATACCACAGTCATGATTAGTGTGGCTAGTATGATAAACATGTTTAGAAACATTGTAGTCATATAATTCCACTAGGCCAGTCATGGCGAAACTTTCATAGGCCGAGTGCCCAAACTGTAGCCCTAAACCCATTTTTTTTTTGAAGTGCCAACCAATCCTATTATGTAAATAATTGGTTTTAAGGCTATGTGCCCATGGGAGCTTACTTCTGCGGATTTTGCCGCGGAAAACCTGTGGACTTATCTGGATTTTCCAGATAAATCCGCAGGTTTCAGCAAGTACAGACACTCCCCATGTTACCCTATGGGACATGGGGAGTGTCTGTGTTCACGCTGCGGTATGTGCGGTTATCCCGCAGCCGCACATAATTACATGTCAATTATTCCTGCGGATTTACCTGCGGAAATCTGCCTTGGTCCCATACTTACCTGCCTTGATAGCAGACACCCGTCACTTTGCCTCGCTGCAGAGGTCGGCAGTGGAGCTAGGAGCAGGAAGTGGGTGGGGCCTGCACGAGTTCCGGTCATGTGACAGCCGGAGCTAGTTCAGGCCCGCCCACCTTCTCCTGCAAAGTGCAGACGCTGACAGAGTGACACCGGAGAGAAGTGCTGCGTGATGGAGGTAAGTATGAACGCCCCGATCACTCAGCACTTGTTCTGCATTCAGGATGCAGTGCTGAAGCCATGGTACTGTATCATCAATGCAGAATGCCCGCACCATATCCGCAGGACATTCCGCAATAAAACTGCAGCATTGAAACAGACAAAGTTGTGCTGCGGTTTTCTGGGAGCTCCTGCGGATATAATCGCAGGATACTTTCCCAGTGGGCACATAGCCTATCCTTACCTTTGCAGTCTTCTCTTCAGCAGGGGGAATCACGCTCATGTATGCTTACCACACATTGAAGCTCAGCCACTTCCACTGCCCTTTCCAGACACAGCAGTTGGATTGATCTTTCTGGAAAACATTGCAGCATATTAGACAGACAGAGATTATAGCATGGAATGCAATTAGATTCCTGTAATCCACATCTACATTTCAAAGTCTGAACACCCTGAAAACCCATGAAGACAAGCGAGTTGCTCCCCTCCCCTTTCATTGTGTAGTTATGTCCCCCTTCCTGGCTACTTCCTGTTAAAATGTCCCCCATCCTGATATATATTTCCTACATTCTGGTATATTTGTCCCCATCATGGCCCCATCCTGGTAAATGTACCCCATCCCAGCATATTCCCCATCCTGGTAAATGTTCCTCCATCCTGGCATGTACCCCATTCCTGGTAAATGTCCTCCATTCTGGTAAATGTACCCCATCCTGGTAAATGTACCCCATCATTGTAAATGTATTCCATCCTGGCATGTTCCCCCATGCTGTTAAATGACCCCATTTTGGTAAATGTACCTCATCCTGGCATATTCCCCCATCCTGGTAAATGTACCCCATCCAGGCATGTTCCCTTATCCTGGTAAATGTCCCCTTTCCTGGTAAACGTACCGCATCCTTGTAAATGTACCCCATCCTGGTAAATGTCACCCTTCATGCTAAATGTTCCCCATCCTGGCATGTTTCATCATCCTGGCATGTTCATGTATCCCCATCCTTTCATGTTTCCCCCATCCTTTCATGTTTCCCCCCATCCTGGTAAATGTATCCCCCCCATCCTGGTAAATGTATCCCCCCATCCTGGTAAATGTATCCCCCATCCTGGTAAATGTACCCCTTCCTGGCATGTTAGCCTTCCTGCTAAATGTACCCCATCCTGGCATGTTTCCCCCCCATCCTGGCATGTTTCCCCCCATCCTTGCAGCCATGTTTCCTCCCATCCTTGCATCTATGTTTGACTTTTTGACTTGCAATTATTTAGCATATGATTAGTTATGCAGATTCTTGTCATGTCACTGCATTGTTAATGTTTTGCTTCTGGTGATGGAAAATATTTTTTCTACTTGTATACTACAAATTACAACCTGTTCTCACATGCTCTAATAGCTCAGTGTTTTATTTGTTTGATTCCCAAGCGAAAGGTCACTGGTTTGAAACGAGGAGCAGCTATGAAGAAGATTTCCCAGGAAAAGAGAAACAGCATCATCCAGCTCATCGATAGCAGTCTCTCAGCCATGAAAATTGCATCATGTGGGTGCCATGACAGTTGGAAGAATATGAAATGAAGTCCTTCCATCCATTCAAAAGCCAAGAGATGGATATCCAGGCAAAATATCGCAGTCTACAAGTCGGCTCTTTGCAAGGTCTATCAGTTCTGGTGCGACAAATACCACAGTGGAGGAGCCTCATATGCTTCAGTGAGATCACAAATGTTCATGCACGTATCGTGTGACGCATGTTACAGAAGTCTGTAATGGTGGCCCTAAAAGTGAAGAAAACTCAAATTTATTATCATTGACAGATTCAGTCGCCATTACTTCTATAGCCAGCTTTATTTCTCTAGCGTTATTTCTCTGGTGGAGCCATCATACCCTTGTCTACAATGATATGTTCTCTACAGCTTCTCTTCTAGAATGCATCCAGCCATTTCAACAATGTATGTATCACCGCTTAGGTCCTTTTAACCTCCTTCTCATCCTGTTTTCACAAGGAACTTATCTCGTCCACCAGATTGTGGCCAGGTCACCCATCTAGACATTACCAGAGACACAGATGCGTCTCTGCAGGATGGGGACTGAGAACCTGGTCAAGTACAGGAAACAAAGACCATCAGACATAACAATTAGTGGCCCTCACAGACACTACGGCTGCTCCATCAGATATTTCCAAGCCCTACAGGCTGTGTATGGATATTGCCTGACAACTTCTCTGGGTGTTTTATTGTCATATTTAAATCTACATTTGATGTTTCCTGACACAACACAATGACATGAAATGTAGCAGTCTAGTCATCACATAGTTCAAATTAATATAAATTGGTAGGTTTTACGACGTGAAAATAGTCATAAATGTACTTGTATTTTCATGTACAGTATCTGCCTGTACCTGCAGCAGCATTACATTATTAGAAATATTATGTAAAACAGTCAGACGAATACAGGCTGCCATACAGTTATGGTTAAAAATGTTAAACAAGGAAGCCGGGGAGACACCATCACATGTTTCTCAACGCTGGCAGTCTCCGCGGTGTTGGATGTTGATCTCCCCGAGGTCAACCATCCTTACCTGTGTAGTCTTCTACTAGGCATTGCTCCCACTAGCCAGTTCCCTACTCTACACTGATGAGGGGCAAATACCCCGAAACAGCTGTCTGTGGATAGATACCATGTTTTGGTATAGGCGGTTTCCTTGACTGGAGACTGCCCTTCCTGTGGTTGTTCCTTCCCGGTGAAAGGCCTGGCTAGTTTCCTGCCAGCATTGAGAAACATGTGATGGTGTCTCAGCGGCATTCTTGTTTTGCATTTTCTCCCAGAGGGCCTTGTTCTAGTGTCACTGCGTTGAGAAACATGTGATGGTGTCTCCGCGGTGTTGGATGTTGATCTCCCCGAGGTCAACCATCCTTACCTATGTAGTCTACTACTAGGCATTGCTCCCACTAGCCAGTTTCCTACTCCACACTGATGAGGGGCAAATACCCCGAAACAGCGGTCTGTGGATGGATACCATGTTTTGGTATAGGCGGTTTCCTTGACTGGAGACTGCCCTTGCCGTGGTTGTTCCTTCCCGGTGAAAGACCTGACTAGTTTCCTGCCAGCGTTGAGAAACATATAATGGTGTTTCCGTGGCATTCTTCTTTTGTCTATGTGCAAGGCATCATAATAATCATAATAATAATATTTCTTTATTTATATAGCGCTATTAATTCAATATCGCTTTACGTACATCAGCATGGATTCTGAAGATTACCAAAGGATTTTGGGTTGCAATGTAGTGCCAAGTGTCAGAAAGCTGAGTTTGTTTCCTAGGTCATGGGTCTTCTAGCAGGACCATGACCCCAAAAATACTTGAAGAAGCCCCCAGAAATGGATGGAAACAGAATGCTGGAGAGTTATGAAGTGGCAGCTATAAATCCAGATCTAGATCCCATTGAACACCTGTGGAGAGATCTTAAAATTGCTGTTGGGAGAAGGCGCCTTCAAATATGAGAGACCTGGAGCAGTTTGGAAAAAAATAATGATCTAAATTTCCAGTTGAGAGGTGTAAGAAGCTTGTTGATGGTCATAGGAAGCTATTGATTTCAGATATTTATTCCAAAAGGTGTGCAATCACGTATTAACCCCTTAACGACCGCGGGCAGTAATATTACGCCCTAGCGGTCATAATGTTGCTGTCTGCCATCTGCCGCAGGCAGCATGCAGCGATCGGCGCACATCTCAGCTGATTTTACAGCTGAGATGTGTACCTGCCAGGCACGAGCAGAATCGTTATCTGCCCGTGTCAATATGTGACAGCGCCATTATAACGGCATCGGCGGTAAACATTTACTCACCGGCCGATGCCGGAAGTCACGGGATGTGATCATGTGACTTCCGGTGGTTGTCATGGTAGCACAGGGTCATGTGATGACTCCTGTAGCTCACATTACTTTCGATTTCACCCGGCCCAGAGCTGGGTGAGGCAGAAAACGAGCATATCTGCTGTTTACAGCTGTATAGCTGTGATCAGTAGATATGGCAGAGCGATCAGATTGCTGATCCATATAGCCCCCTAGGGGGACTAGTAAAATAAAAAAAAAGTTTTAAAAAATAAAAAAATCTAAAAGTTCAAATCACCCCCCTTTTGCCCCATTGAAAATTAAAGGGTTAAAAAAATAAAAAATATACACATATTTGGTATCACCACGTTCAGAAATGCCCAATCTATCAAAATATAAAATCAATTAATCTGATTGGTAAACGGTGTAGCGGCAGACAAAATCCAAACGCCAAAATTACATTTTTTGGTCGCCACAAATTTTGCGTTAAATGCAATAACAGGCGATCAAAACGTAGCATCTGCGCAACAATGGTACCATTAAAAAACGACAGCTTGAGACGCAAAAAATAAGCCATCACTGAGCCATAGATCCCGAAAAATGAGAACACTACGGGTCGCGGAATATGGCACAAAACGTGAGCCACTTTTTTCGGACGAACTTCTGATTTTGTTAACCCCTTAGATAAAAGTAAACTATACATGTTTGGTGTCTATGAACTCGCACTGACCTCAGGCATCACGTCCACACATAAGTTTTACCATATAGTGAACACAGTGAATAAAATATCTCAAAACCAATAGTGCTATCGCACTTTTTTTTTGCAATTTTTCCCGCATTTGGAATTTTTTTGCCGTTTTCCAGTACACTATATGGTAAAACTCATGGTTTCATTTAAATGTACAGCTCGTTCCGCAAAAAATGAGCCATCACATGACCATATTGACTGAAAAATAAAAAAGTTATGTCTCTCGGAAGAAGAATGGCAAAATAAAAAGGGAAAGCGAAAAATCGGCCGGTCGCCTAGGGGTTAAGTTGACAGTCAACAATTTTTTCCAGACCATTTTTTAAGTTTTGTGTGAAAGTATGTACAGTTTGCCATTTTTTTGCTTTTTTTGTGTTGTTCCAATACACACAAAGGAAAAAACTTGTATAACAAAACGCGTAATTGCAATAATGTTCTGGGAGAAATACTTCATTTTCTGTAACAATTTCAAGGGTGCCAACACTTTCGGTCATGACTGGAAAAGTGTATGCAGGAATTGAACATCATCAATGGTATAACCTTTTGTCATACAGTTCATGACGTAAAAATATATCCTTATAATTCCATTTTTCACTATCATATGATGAAACATCTATCTATCTACAGTGGCTAGAATAAGTATTTAATACACTGCTAATTTTGCAAGTTTTCCCCCCTACAAAGAATGGAGAGGTCTGTAATTTTCATCGTAGGTACACTTCAACTGTGACATAGAATCTGTTCTGTTGTTGTGTCTCTCAGTAATCACACTCAGTGCAGGTCTTCAGGCTCTTTATTAGGTGGTATTGTCAGCCATAACATCTCTCTCTGCTGCCTGCACTCTGTCTTCAGTACCAGCGAGTTCCCACTTGCTTGTGAACACATACAAGAAGAGAGACCCCTAGAGGCCCCTAAGGGACATACAGCATATACATATTGCTACATTCTTTCTCTTTAAACAAGAAGAACAATCAAACTTAATAAACACAAGTTAATCTGACCAAGTAAAAGAGAATTACAATATATACAGTTAGATATAATCCTTGAGGTGCGCAGGCTTTCTGATCATTCTGCCGGCCCTAGTAACATAAGAAGAGTCAATGTCCACCTCTGGTAGTTGTTCTGATTCTGGTAATGTGCCTTCTGATATTGCCTGTCTCTGGTTAACAGTCTCACCCTGATGGTCAGCAGTCACTGTTGGTACTTGGCTTGGACTTGTTGCCTCGTTATCTTGGGTATCAGGATATTGTTCAAAAGGCCATGAATCATCTTGTTCTTGTGTTTTCCTCAAATATCTCCTATTTCTCCTTAGGCTTCTTCCGTCTTCTGTTACAATTTCGTAGGACCAAGGTCCTAGTTTCTGGACAACCTTTGCCTTTTGCCAGTGTTTGTCGTATTTTCTGCTTGGCTGCAGCTGAATGTTGTCATTCCTCTGGAGATCTGGCAGATCCTTTGCAGATTTATTGTAATAGAAAGCTTGCCTATCTTGATTTTTCATTAGTTGAGCTTTGATGTTTCCCACCAACTTTGGCTTTAACAGATGACTAGCGGTTGGTATGAGTGTCTTTGTACGTCTACTCATGAGCCTCTGTGCCGGACTGCTGTCTATGCCTTGGGTGGGTGTGTTTCTATGATCCAGTATAGACAGATATACATCAGTACCTGCCAGTTTTGCTTTTTTAAGGAGTCTTTTGGCCGTTTTTACTGCGGACTCTGCTTTGCCATTACTCTGTGGATATCTTGGAGAAGACGTCTGGTGTTCAAATTCCCATCTCTTGTTGAAAGTTTTAAACTCTTCTGAAGTAAACTGAACAGCATTGTCAGAGAACACGATATCCAGAATGCCATACCTGGCAAAATGGACCTTGAGTTTTTTAATCACTGTTCTCGCCCTTGTGTCCCGTAACAAATCAATCTCCCAAAAGTTAGATAAATAGTCCACTGTAATCAGGTATTCATTGCCATTCCATGTGAACACATCGGTTCCAATTTTTGGGCAAGGCCTCTGTGGAATTTCATGAGGTTGCAATGTCTCCTTTTGTTGCTTATCACTGCAGGATGCACATATTTTACATTGTGCTATATAGTTTTTAATGTGGTCATTCATTCCTGGCCAATAAATAGATTCTCTTGCTCGCCGTAGACATCCTTCCCTGCCTAAGTGCGAAGAGTGCAGTGTTTCCAGTATGTCTCTCCTGAGTGCTTCTGGTATAACAGCTCTGTCTCCTTTAAGAATGATTCCTTGCTGCAATGACAGTTCATCTCTTATGTGGAAGAATCGAGAAACTTCCCTAGGCACATGCTGCTTGTATTTTGGCCAGCCCTGCAAGATGACAGTCTTTAAGATCTGGAGTATTTTATCCTTCTCTGTACAAGTCTATATTTGCTTAAACTTGTCTTTTGACACTGCCAGATAGTCACACATATTGATGGTTTCAATTTCATTCTCCTGATCATTTGTGACAGGTAGGTATGCTCTGCTTAGAGTATCTGCAATCAGTAAGTCTCTTCCTGGACAGTAACAGATGTGAAAATCATATTTCTGAAGTCGTAACAGCATGCGCTGTAGTCTCTTTGGGGCATTTAGTAGTGGTTTCTTTGTAATGCTCTCCAATGGCTTGTGATCAGATTGCACTGTTACTCGTCGACCATAGGTGTACTGGTGAAACTTCTCCATCGATCGCAAATACCACAGCCAGTAACTCCTTCTCAATCTGAGCATATCCCTGCTCTGTTGTTGTTAGGGCTCTGCTTGCAAACGTGATTGGCTGTTTGTTCTGCATAAAGGCTACTTTACACACTGCGATATTGGTCCCGATATCGCTAGTGTGGGTACCCGCCCCCATCTGTTGCGCGACACGGGCAAATCGCTGCCCGTGCCGCACAACATCGTCTAGACCCGTCACACATACTTACCTGCCCGGCGATGTCGCTGTGACCGGCGAACCGCCTCCTTTCTAAGGGGGCGGTCCGTGCGGTGTCACAGCGACGTCACTGAGCGGCCGCCCAATAGCGGAGGGGCGGAGCTGAGCGGGACGTAACATCCCGCCCACCTCCTTCCTTCCGCATAGCGGCCGGGAGGCAGGTAAGGAGAGCTTCCTCGTTCCTGCGGCGTCACACATAGCGATGTGTGCTGCCGCAGGAGCGACGAACTACATCGTTACTGCTGCAGTAACGATAATCGAGAATGGACCCCCATGTCACCGATGAGCGATTTTGCACGTTTTTGCAACGATGCAAAATCGCTCATCAGTGTCACACGCAGCAACATCGCTAATGCGGCCGGATGTGCGTCACAAATTCCGTGACCCCAATGACTCCGCATTAGCGATGTCGCAGCGTGTAAAGTCCCCTTTAGTGTAGCTCCAAGGCCTTTTTCTGAAGCATCACATTGTACCACACTTCTCGATCTGGGTCGAAATACTTCAGGGTTGCTGCATCTGCAATAGCCTTCTTTACTGACCGGAAAGCAGTTTCCTGGTTTTCTGTCCATTCCCAGAGCACATCTTTGGGGGTTAGCTGTCTCAGTGGCTCACACATATCTGACAGATGCTTGCAAAACTTGGAGAGATAATTTACCATGCCCAGAAATCGTTGTACTCCACACACATCAGTTGGGGTTGGCAAATCTTGAATTGCTCTCACCTTTTCTGGATCCACTGTTACACCATTTGAGGTCAGAAGATGTCCAATATATGCAACTTCTGTCATTTTCAGTTTGAATTTGTCCACGTTCAGCTTTATTTGTTTTGCTCTACATCGGTCCAAAAATTGTATCATCTTCTGATCATGATCCTTGATTGCAGATTCCATATCTTCGCCTTCTCCCACTATAAGGATATCATCTGCTATTGTTTTTACTCCAGGAAGTCCTTACAAAGCCTGCATCAATTTCTGCTTGAACATCTCCGGAGCAGGTTTTAGTCCCATGGGCAGTCTCAGCCATTTATAGCGTCCAAAAGGTGAAGAAAATGTCAATAAACTTGATTCTTGAGTCAGTTCCACATGCCAGAATCCATTTTTGACATCACATACAGAAAATATTTTAGCCTTTGATAGATCTGGGAGAACATCGTCCAATGTTGGCATCGGGTAATGATTTCTTTTCAGCGCCTTGTTGAGTGGCTTCGGATCAATGCATATTCTTAACTTGCCTGATGGTTTCTGCACTATGACCAAACTGCTGATCCAATCTGTGCTCTTCTGGACTGGTTCTATCATGCGCCTCTTTTCTGTAAATCTTGTAGCTCTACTTTCAGTGGTTGCATTAAAGCTACAGGCACCCTTCTTGTAGGTAATCTGGTAGGCTGCACGGTTTTATCAATTTCTAACCTGTATTTACCTTCAAAACACCCATCACCTTCAAATAAATCAGCATACTCCATATTTATTTTTTGAAAGTCCAAATTGCGCTCTGCATTTAGTTTGGGATTTGGTATATCCTGGGAAACCTCAACAGACATAATGTTCTGCGACTGTACTTTTATTAAGTCCATTGCCTGCACTGGTTTTTCTCCCAGTATTGGCACATGGTTCCCACCATGGAGCACGGTAAATTCAGCTCTGTAACTTTTCCTGTTACATGGGTTCCGTATTTTGAGCTTACATGTCCCCATAGGTTTCAGAACACTTTTGTTGTACATCACCAGTACCTTGTCCGTTGGCTCAATGGAAACCTGTTTGTTCAGCAGAGCACTTGGAATTACATTGCAGCTTGCTCCACAATCCAGATGAAATCTAATGGGCTTCTCATCCAACAGGAAGGTTGCATAGAGCTGCTTGGCATCCTTGACTACTGGCTGCCTGATTACATTGACATTCTCTGTTGCAGGTTGCAGCTGTAGCCATGTAATGTCCTCTGCACTGTCAGTGTCTGGTGTCACAGTGTGGACCTGTCCATGCTGTTTGCTTGTTCCCAGCCTGCAGACAGCTGAGAAATGATTCTTCTTGCCACATAACCTGCAGGTTTCGCCATATGCTGCGCACTTGGTCTTGTCTCTCTCATGTCTCTTACCACAATATTTGCAGTGGATCATGCTTATAGGGGAGCTTGGTCTTGTCTTTCCTCTCATAGATACTGCATGTACCTCATCATCATCATTATCACTGGTGCCTACCATCATCTTCAGGCTGTGCTTTGTCAGCTCTGCAGCCCTGCAGATTTGCATGGATCTCTCTAAGGTCAGCTCTTCGTCTCTGAGTAACCTTTCTCTGAGGCGAGTGTCCATAATGCCACATACAATTCTGTCTCTTATGAGGCTATCCCTGATTTCCCCAAAGCCACATGTTGCAGCCAATGTCCTCAGCTCTGTCACATATCTGTCTACATTTTCACCATCCGCCTGCTGTCTTGTGAAAAACTTGTATCTCTCCGCAGTCTCATTTCTCTTGGGGTCACAGTGCTTATCAAATGCCTCCACAATCTCTGCTAGGACGAGGTGGTCTGTGTCTGGCAGTAAGGTCTGGGCTAGTTCTCTGCCTTTTTCCCCAATTAAGTAATAAAACAGCTTTACTTTACGTTTGTCATCACTGGGGGCCACTGTCAGATCCACATACAGAGTAAACTCCTCTTTCCAGTGTCTCCATGTCTGGGATAGATTACATGATGAGACATCCAGTTTCTGAGGGGGCTTCAGACCAGTCTCCATCTTGTGTAATGACAGGAAATCTGTACTCACAGTTGCTATGATGTTCTGTACAGTCCCAGTCTCACACACAAGCTCTGAGGATTTGCAGGTGTCACATGAAGGTTCTGTGCCCAGCTGCCACCATGTTCTGTTGTTGTGTCTCTCAGTAATCACACTCAGTGGAGATCTTCAGGCTATTTATTAGGTGGTATTGTCAGCCATTGCATCTCTCCCTGCTGCCTGCACTCTGTCTGCAGTACCAGCGAGTTCCCACTTGTTTGTGAACACATACAAGAAGAGAGACCCCTAGAGGCCATACAGCATTTCCATATTGCTACAGAATCCCCCCCAAAATCCAAAAAAAGTCACATTATATGATTTTTAAATAATTAATTTGCATTTTATTGCAGAAAATAAGTATTTGATACAATAGGAAAACAGAACTTAATATTTGGTACAGAAATCTTTGTTTGCAATTATAGAGGTCAGATGTTCTTGTAATTCTTGACCAAGTTTGCACACTGCAGCAGCGATTTTGGCCCACTCATCCATACAGATCTTATACAGATCTTTCAGGTTTCGGGGCTTTCATTGGGCAACATTGAGTTTCAGCTCCCTCCAAAGATTTTCTACTGGGTTCAGGTCTGGAGACTTGCTAGGCCTCTTCAGGACCTTGAAATTCTTCTTATGGAGCCACTCTTTTAGTTACCCTGTCTGTGTGTTCAGGGTCATTCTCATGCTGGAAGACCCAGACACCATCTTCAATGCTCTTACTGAGAGAAGGAGATTATTCGCAAAAATCTCATGATACATGACCCCATCCATCCTCCCTTCAATATGGTTCAATCATCCTTTGCCCTTTGCAGAAAAGTACCCTCAACATATGATGATTCCTGACCTTTCTCAGAATCATGCTTACCCCACGAAGCGAGATCTTGCATGGGGCCCCTGACCGAGTAACACTGACAGTCATCTTTTGTTTCTTCGATTTTCTAATAATTGTGCCAACAGTTGTTGCCTTCTCATCAAGCTGCTTGCCTATAGTCCTGTAGTTCATCCCAGCTTGAGCAGGTCTACAATTTTGTCCCTGATGTCCTTAGATAGTTTTTTGATATTGGCCATGATGGAGAGGTTGGAGAATGATTGACTGTGTGGCAGGTGTATTTTACACAGGTAACAAATTCATACATGTGCAATTAATACAGATAATGAGTGCAGAGTAGCATGGCTTCTTAAAGAAAAAATAACAGGTCTGTAAGAGACAGAAGGCTTGCTGGTTGGTACGTGATCAAATACTTATTTTATGCAATAAAATAGAAAGTAATTACTTAAAAATCATACAATGTGATTTTCTGGCTATTTGGGGGATTTTGTCTGCCACAGTTAAAGTGTACCTGCAATAAAAATTACAGACCTCTCCATTCTTTGTAGGTGGGAAAACTTGCAAAGTGTAGTGTATCAAATACATCTATCTATCATATCTATTTATCTCCTATCTATCTCTTTATCTCCTACCTATCTATCTATCTCTTTATCTCCTATCTATCTCTCTATCTATCTATCTCCTATCTATTTATTTATCATCTATTTATATTATTTATCTATCTTCTACCTATTTATCTATCTATGTACAGTTAGGTCCAGAAATATTTGGGCAGTGGCACAAGTTTTGTTATTTTAGCTGTTTACAAAAACATGTTCAGAAATACAATTATATATATAATATGGGCTGAAAGTGCACACTCCCAGCTGCAATATGAGAGTTTTCACATCCAAATCGGAGAAAGGGTTTAGGAATCATAGCTCTGTAATGCATAGCCTCCTCTTTTTCAAGGGACCAAAAGTAATTGGACAAGGGACTCTAAGGGCTGCAATTAACTTTGAAGGCGTCTCCCTCGTTAACCTGTAATCAATGAAGTAGTTAAAAGGTCTGGGGTTGATTACAGGTGTGTGGTTTTGCATTTGGAAGCTGTTGCTGTGACCAGACAACATGCGGTCTAAGGAACTCTCAATTGAGGTGAAGCAGAGCATCCTGAGGCTGAAAAAAAAGAAAAAATCCATCAGAGAGATAGCAGACATGCTTGGAGTAGCAAAATCAACAATCGGGTACATTCTGAGAAAAAAGGAATTGACTGGTGAGCTTGGGAACTCAAAAAGGCCTGGGCGTCCACGGATGACAACAGTGGTGGATGATCGCCACATACTTTCTTTGGTGAAGAAGAACCCGTTCACAACATCAACTGAAGTCCAGAACACTCTCAGTGAAGTAGGTGTATCTGTCTCTAAGTCAACAGTAAAGAGAAGACTTCATGAAAGTAAATACAAAGGGTTCACATCTAGATGCAAACCATTCATTAATTCCAAAAATAGACAGGCCAGAGTTAAATTTGCTGAAAAACACCTCATGAAGCCAGCTCAGTTCTGGAAAAGTATTCTATGGACAGATGAGACAAAGATCAACCTGTACCAGAATGATGGGAAGAAAAAAGTTTGGAGAAGAAAGGGAACGCCACATGATCCAAGGCACACCACATCCTCTGTAAAACATGGTGGAGGCAACGTGATGGCATGGGCATTCATGGCTTTCAATGGCACTGGGTCACTTGTGTTTATTGATGACATAACAGCAGACAAGAGTAGCCGGATGAATTCTGAAGTGTACCGGGATATACTTTCAGCCCAGATTCAGCCAAATGCCGCAAAGTTGATCGGACGGCGCTTCATAGTACAGATGGACAATGACCCCAAGCATACAGCCAAAGCTACCCAGGAGTTCATGAGTGCAAAAAAGTGGAACATTCTGCAATGGCCAAGTCAATCACCAGATCTTAACCCAATTGAGCATGCATTTCACTTGCTCAAATCCAGACTTAAGACGGAAAGACCCACAAACAAGCAAGACCTGAAGGCTGCGGCTGTATAGGCCTGGCAAAGCATTAAGAAGGAGGAAACCCAGCGTTTGGTGATGTCCATGGGTTCCAGACTTAAGGCAGTGATTGCCTCCAAATGATTCGCAACAAAATATTGAAAATAAAAATATTTTGTTTGGGTTTGGTTTATTTGTCCAACAACTTTTGACCTCCTAAAATGTGGAGTGTTTGTAAAGAAATGTGTACAATTCCTACAATTTCTATCAGATATTTTTGTTCAAACCTTCAAATTAAACGTTACAATCTGCACTTGAGTTCTGTTGTAGAGATTTCATTTCAAATCCAATGTGGTGGCATGCAGAGCCCAACTCGCGAAAATTGTGTCACTGTCCAAATATTTCTGGACCTAACTGTATCTATCTATCCCTCTATCTATCCATCTATCTATCTATCTATCTATCTATCTATCTATCTATCTATCTATCTATCTATCTATCTATCTATCTATTCTTTATCCAGCCTATCATCTCCCATATCTATAACAATAGTGACATCTGCAGGTGATAAACCCACAAGACACTAGAAAAAATAAGTGAATGTGATGTGTAGAATCTAACTAAAAAAAAGGCAAACATAAAGAATGGTGCGATATTCCATTAGATTATGTAATATCGAAGTATTCTCTTCTAGACCGATTGTCTTAAAGGGAAGGTGTCGTCGAAAAAAAAAATTCAATAACTGAAAAAATATAAACTATTAATGTTTTAATGTTATGTTTAAATAAAATTATTTGTTTTTAATTGAGAAAAATATAAAAAAAAATTAAAAGTTTGATATTTTCCACTCAAACACTAGGGGGAGCAGCTGCTGAAATCCTGCCGTAGAACTGCTCCAGGTACTGTAGAACTAGCTTGCATTACAGCTGCAGTAAATGTGGGCAGAATCTGCTCTCCTGTGTGTGATTTCACCTCCCCCTCCCAATCTGGGTGTTTCCAAAAGGATAAGAGAGAATGAAGTTTAGGATCACAGTGCGAAGCCATTTTGTTGGTGGTCGCAAAGTGATCCTAATGTCTAAAGTGTCACCATGGACAGCTGCATAGTGCTCCACTGTTTCCCATTGCCCTGCTGACTGTTTCCCTATGCCCCGCTCGCTGACTGCATCCTTATGCCCCGCTCGCTGACTGTCTCCCTATGCCCCGCTCGCTGACTGTCTCCCTATGCCCCGCTCGCTGACTGTCCCCCTATGCCCCACTCGCTAACTGCTACCCTATGCCCCGCTCGCTGACTGCTTCCCTATGCCCCGCTCGCGGACTGTCTCCCAATCCCACACTGTATCTCGCGCCCTCATATAATGTGCTGCCGGCCGGGATCAAAGGTCCGAGGTGATATGCGGCGAGGAGGGATGATCTGTAGTGCAGTGCCACTCAGGCTGCAGATGTCACGCCGCGATCACCGCTTCCAGCTGCATGTACTCACCTCAGACCTGCGCCCCCCGCAGCCTGTCCTGTCAGCGATCACAATACAAGCAGCGGAGGCCTGAGGTAAACACACGCGGGGAGGGGGGGTGAGCGGCGGGGGAGTGAGTGGAGTGGTGGGGGGGTGACCGTCAGAGTGTGGCGGGGGGGTGACCACCAGAGTGCAGCGGGGGAATGACCGGCAGAATGCGGCGGGGTGGGGGGGTGACCAGCAGAGTACAGCGGAAGGGGGTGCGGGAGGTGTGACCGGCAGAGTGCGGCAGGGAGCTTTCCTGTGTTATGTATAGGGTCTGAGTCCATCTATCAGACCCAATGTCCTTGGGGCTGTAATAAAGGAGGTGAGTAACTGTCATTACTCACAGCAAATCCAAGATGGCAGCCCCCAGTGCTTCAGTAAAACTAGAATTAAATAAAAACTAAATAAACAGTGACCTTTTAAGGGAAGAATATACCTATATTACGAAGGTACACAGAGGACCAAACATTGGCACATGAAGCTCCTATAGTATTAATCATCATCCCCTTTTGTGGTCTCTCTACTGTTCTCTGTTATCAGCCTGATCCAGATTGTGAGTTATATCCCTCTCACTGCTCAGTGTCAGTCACGTGGTCTACTTTCGGATAGTCTCTAGGACAAAAGACAATATGTGAGACTGCGAACAGAATCATACTTGCAAGGATGGTGTTCTAATAGATAGACATAGGCTGGAATGGGTGCCAACTGGCCCATGACCTTCACTACATGGGGCCCAGACCCCTCACAGTACATCTCTGCCAGTAATGCAATGGTTAATAGGAAGACTAGATGTCAGGAATGGTTTACAGTCTGAATTATTACCCCAATATGAACTGTAGCAAAGTTCAAAGGTTGTACAGACAGAATAAAAATAACCTCCAATAAACCGAAGTAGAACAAGTAAGCGAAATTCATTAATGAAGCCCCGAGCGCCCTGCATGTAATATAACAGGAAATTACCCGTCCGCTGTGCTCTCTGCCTGTGACAGCTGCTCACCAGGCCCTGGTCCATGGCCAAACGGCAAACTGGCACCTACATAATGAATAGATGACAGAGTACCGTGATTACAGTGTGGGCGGCTGTGGTGACCGGTGTCTCCTCTCTGTGCCGTCAGTACCAACTAGTGTCCTTCAGAGGCAGAACTGTGATCCAAAGAGAAAAAAACTATACTGTATATTAATTCTCTACTTTGCTTTACCAATTCCTTGTCCATAGAACGATGGTATGAGATTAGGAAATCATTACTGCTTTGTTTTTTCCTGGTTCACACTAGCCCACCAGGATATTAAACTGTCTTCTGGTAGGCCAAATGAAACAAAAATAGACCCCCAAATGTCCAGCAGAAGACAACCCAATTTGGACCTGACCTTTATAATAATAGTAAAATAAAACGTATTGGATCAAAATCTAGTACCCTGGTGGGCTAGTGAACCAGACAGATCAGGTTCTATCATTTTCCATGGGAATAAATAGTAGGGAATGTGTTTGGTGACTCTCTATTTTCTTGTTTGTTGAACGTGCATATTGAAGGAGTTTAGGAAACATATATTTTTATACTTTATGTAAAAGAATTCTGGGTTGAGAGCCCAGGACCTGTCCTGACATGCAATACAGACAGCCCACTGATTGGAATGGGCATGGTGTACTGCTTAGTTTCTCCTGTGGAGGCGCTAAAGGGAAATTGAGCACTTATTACCAGGTTTTCCTAGAGGATCACAGCTGATCTCTTGGGGTCTCATGGGGGGGGGCTCTTTGTGACCTGCTTAATGTAATAGGAAAGATTGGAGAATAATAATAGAGGAATGGAAGAGGGACAATGGTATGGTCAACATTTATATACTGTATAAGTTATGGCCAAATTTATAATACCTTGACAGGATGACTCTATATATACATTTGAGTACAAGAGAGGAATGGCTTGTGTACTGGGGTTTTCCGGGCTGAAAAGAAAAGTGTGCATTCCCTCAATATGACTTCCGACTGCTGAATCATGACTGTGTGCAATGTTCACACTGTCATGATTCTGCTGTGTTTACAGCATGAGGGGGCAGTCACATAACAGCATGTATGCGATGTATATGGTTGTGGTCATAAGCTGAGAAGAATCATCTGTGAATTCAGGGGAATTGTGACAGTATGCACATTGCACACTGTATGCAATGTTCACACTGTCATGATTTTCCTGTGTTTACAGCATGAGCGGCAGTCACGTGACAGCATGTATGCGATGCACATGGTTGTGGTCATAAGCCAAGAAGATTCATCTGTGAATTGAGAGAAATTGTGACAGTATGCACATTGCATACTGTATGCAATGTTCACACTGTCATGATGCTCCTGTGTTTACAGCATGAGGGGCAGTCACGTAACAGCATGCATGCAATGCACATGGTTGTGGTCATATGCTGAGAAGATTCATCTGTGAATTCAGGGAAATTGTAACAGTATGCATATTGCACACTATATGCAATGTGCACACTGTAACGATTCTCTTGTGTTTGCAGGATGAGGGGGCAGTCATGTGACAGCATGTATGCAATGCACATGGGTGTGGTCATATCTGTGAATTTAGAGGAATTGTGACAGTATGCACATTGCACACTGTAAAGATTCAGCAGTCACATACAGGGAATGCAGACTTATCTTTTCAGCTTGGAAAACTCCTTTAGCAGATGATTCAATGATTCATATAATTATTTTTTTTTTTGCAGTAAAGATATATGACCTTAAAGGGACAGCAGAAAGCGCCAAATAGTAATTTTTTTTTAGCATTAAACTTCACCCCGTTTGATCCGGAAGACCTTCATCAGCTCGGTACAGAAGTGACTTCTCTTCTACATCACTTAATATAAATTGCTGTACAAAACACAAAGCAATAGTTGACATTTCCTTTCTTCTCATTAAACACGTGTTGGATGTTGGACTGCTAAATCAAACAGTCACACTTCCGCTTTAACAGAATGATTATTTAAAGAGTGGAATTGCTAATGCATGGGAACCGTACACGTTCAACACGCAAAGGGGCGCGGAGCATTACCTCATCCCGGCACTTATCAATTGTCAAACAGAAGCCTGTAGTACATTACATGTGTGCGCTAAACACACATACACATATATATGAATACACAAGCGGATACTGAATGCCTTATTCTAGTGGAAAACAAGACTCGTCCTATTTCATTTCCGATAATACTAAAAATAAATTCCCTAATGTCACCTTTTCTATTAACCGTATTCTGTTCGACTTAAGGCTACTTTCACACTTGCGTTCAGCGGAGTCCGTCACTATGGAGAATAGCGCAGTCCGTTAACGCACTGCGCTATTCTCCATAGACTTGTATGGATAACGCACTGTAATGCAAGTGTCAGCGTTGCATCCGCTGGACGACGCAGCGTCGTTATTTTGACGCTGCGCCGGGCGGAAGGAACGCTGCATGTAATGTTTTTTTGATCAGCGCAATCCGTAGGATTTCACTGCGCATGCTTTTTTTTTTTTAAATCACAAACTTTATTTTGTCTCTCGGTGGCCGAACGTTCAGCTGAGCGCCTGCCCGCCGATATGTTAGAGCGGTCAGCTGAGCGCCCGGCCGCCGGCATGTGAGAGCGCTCAGCTGAGCGCCCGCCGGCATGTGAGAGCGCTCAGCTGAGCGCCCGGCCGCCAGCATGTGAGAGCGCTCAGCTGAGCGCCCGCCCGCCCGCCGGCATGTGAGAGCGCTCAGATGAGCGCCCGGCAGCCGGCTATTGAGAGCGATCAGCTGATCGTTCACAATAGTCTGCTGCCGGTAAAACTGTAAATAATAAAAAATAAATAAATAAAAAAAAAAAAGCTTTCCGTTGTTTTGTAAGATCCGTAGCATCCATTGCATCTGTCACACAACACAATGCTACGGAAGCCGTCCAACGCAAGTGTGAAACTAGCCTTATATTACATATAGGATTTCTCTTTTAAGTTTTATTTTGGGGAGGGGTGCTAGTTGTTCTTGAAGAGAATATGTCACCAGAAAACTTCATTGTTTAAATCAGGTTTTTGTATTTGATGTATATTTTTTTTATCATTTTTACATATAACAATCTGTATTAAAAATAATAAATAGAAATCTTGCAATTCTCACACTTGCCACTAGGGGCTTTTTTAGGCTTTATCTCCCTGTTGTTCCAGGGAACAACACATTTACCACATTTACATTAGCAGCAATGAACAGATCAGACCTAGACAGAATAAAGCCCTTGTGCAAGAACAGTTTATGGGCTGTTTTCAGCCCAATATATCATCATAATTCACAATTCCACTTGCTTTGGAATTGGAAATGGGCCCCTTTACCCCTTGGGCCCCAAGCACAATGATATGTCTGCCCCTGGAACAGACTTTATATTTTGTATTGACACATCTAATATGCATGTTCAAAGATCATTGTGAAGGGAATGGGTGGCACGGTGGCTCAGTGGTTAGCAGTGCAGCCTTGCAGCGCTGGGGTCCTGGGTTCTAGTCCCACCAAGGACAACATCTGCAAGGAGTTTGTATGTTCTCCCCATGTTTGCGTGGGTTATTCCTCCCGGTACTCCGGTTTCCTCCCACACTCCAAAGACATACAGATAGGGAATTTAGATTGTGAGCCCCAATGGGGACTGTATTGCCAATGTATGTAAAGTGCTGTGGAATTAATAGTGCTATATAAATTAATAAATATATATATATGGGAAAGGGAACAGGGTCGCTGTGATATAACCTACTGTTAAGCTGGGTTCACACCAAACGACAGCGACAACGACGTCGCTGTTACGTCACCATTTTCGGTGACGTAACAGCGACCTTGTAAGTCGCTGTTATGATCGCTGCTTAGCTGTCAAACACAGTAGAAGCAGCGATCATAACGTCGCTATGTTACATGTTCAGAGAGCAGGGAGCCGCGCTTAGCGCTGGCTCCTTGCTCTCCTAGGTACAGTACACATCGGGTTAATTAACCCGATGTGTGCTGCAGCTACATGTCACAGTGCAGAGAGCAGGGAGCCGCGCGCACTGCTTAGCGCTGGCTCCTTGCTCTCTTTGCTACAGTATACATCGGGTTAATTACCCGATGCATACTGCAGCCACATGTCACAGTGCAGGAGCCGGCACTGGCAGCAAGAGCGGAGGCTGGTAACCAGCGTAAACATCGGGTAACCAGGGAAAGGTCTTCCCTTGGTTACCCGATGTTTACGCTGGTTACAGCTTACCGCAGCTGCCAGTGCCGGCTCCTGCTCGCTTCATTTCGTCGCTCTCTCGCTGTCACACACAGCGATGTGTGTGTCACAGCGGGAGAGTGACGACGAAAAAATGAAGCTGGACATTCATCAACGACCGGCGACCTCACAGCAGGGGCCAGGTCGTTGCTGGATGTCACACACAGCGACAGCGACGGGACGTCGCTGCAACGTCACCGAAAATGGTGACGTAGCAGCGACGTCGTTGTCGTTGTCGCTGTGTGTGACACCAGCTTTAGTGATGTATCCTATGTCATCATCTGTGTATAGAGGTGTTACCTTCCATTGTAATCCTGTCTCTGATGATAACGAACCTGCTGACAACTCTTCCTGAAAGAACAGGAAGTGTGAATCTAATATATTTCAAGTGGCCAGTATGAAAATGCAAGATTACTAATTTTTTTTTGTTTTATTTTCAAGTCCCTTTAAAGGTTTTTCACTTACTATACAGAAATAGCATAAATGGGATTGAAATGACTCTTCCCAGAATTGAGTTAGTAATATTTAGCAAAAAGAAAAACATCATTCCCAACAGGTCCAGGAAAGTGAAACATTAGTATAGCAACATTCAGCAAAAGAAGAGAAAACCCAACATAAATCTGTTATGGGGCTTTCACTCTGTGTTTTGTCCCTGTTCAGTGGTCCCATTGGGGCATTTCGTCTAACCTCACCCCCACAAAACGGGATACGATCATATGCACCAATGGGGCCATTATGGGGTTAGACGGAGTCACCTTGTGCTCTGTCGTGCATAGTTTTGGGGTGTAGTCTACTATGTCTGTCTCCAGTAGGCATATACACCCAAAAATGGTGCACAACAGAACAAATAGTGGCTCTGTCTGCACCATTATAGTGAAATGCCCTGTCAGCAGTGGCGTAACTACCGCGGTCGCAGCGGTCGCGATCGCGACCGGGCCCGGGAGGTTAGGGGCCCGGCGGCCGCCAGGCAGATCAGCAGCCAGCTCCTGTCAGTGTAAGAGGAGCTGCGCTGATCTGCCGCAGACCACGCAGCCGCTATTTGACCCGCTGTCGCCGCCAACGCCGGGCCTCCAAGCCTGGTGTCAGCGGCGGCATCGGGGCCCCCTGCCTGGTGTCAGCGGCTGCGGCGTCTCCCCCGTCACCGCGCACAGTAATGATGAAGCATAGCGTGGCCGGTGCCGCGCTATGCATCACCATTCTCCCCCTGTGCGGTGACGTCACTCCCGCGCGACTGCTGTGCTGAGTTCACAGAGTGCAGGACGGGAGGACGCCGACCGCACCGCAGCACCGGGAGAACGAGCAGCGGGGAGGACGAGCAGCAGTGGAAGAGGAAAGTGGTGAGGACAGAGCAGCGGCTGGAGATCGAGGTGAGCGGTGAGGACAGCAGCGGTGGAAGGAAGAGAGAAGGTGAAGACTTGTTGTTTTTTTTTAATTCAAATTAGTGAGTAAACGGTGGCCAGAGGCTTGGGAAGGCAGTTCTGGGGAAGCTGCATTATTATACATGGAAGCCTGAAGAGGCTGCTTTATACATGGAGGTCTGAGGAGGCTGCATTATATATAGAGGCCTGGAGAGGCTGCTTTATACATGGAGGTCTGAGGAGGTTGCTTTATACATGGAAGTCTGGGGAGGCTGCATTATTATACATGGAGGCCTGGAGATGCTGTATTATACATGGAGGCCTGGAGATACTGCATTATACATGGAGGCCTGGAGATACTGCATTATACATGGAGGCCTGAGGAGGCTGGGTGCATTGTTATACATGGAGGCCTGGAGAGGCTGGTTGCTATATTATACATGGAGGCCTGAGGAGGCTGGGTGCATTGTTATACATGGAGGCCTTGGAGAAGCTGGCTGCTACATTATACATGGAGGCCTAAGGAGGCTGGGTGCATTGTTATACATGGAGGCCTGGAGAAGCTGGCTGCTACATTATACATGGAGGCCTGAGGAGGCTGGGTGCATTGTTATACATGGAGGTCTGGAGAAGCTGGCTGCTACATTATACATGGAGGCCTGAGGAGGCTGGGTGCATTGTTATACATGGAGGCCTGGAGAGGCTGGCTGCATTATTATACATGGAGGCCTGGAGAGGCTGGATGCATTATTATACATGGAGGCCTGGAGAGGCTGGCTGCATTATTATATATAGAGGCTACCTTATACATGGACTATGGGGGTGCATTATAAAACATTGGGGACTATGTGGTGCAGTATAATATATGGAGAACTATGGGGTGAATTATAATATATGGAGAACTATGAGAAATTCATTATAATAATTGGAGGGCTACTTTATACATGGAGGATTATGGGGGTGCATTATAATACATGGAGGACTATGGAAGTGTATTCTAATAAGTGAAGGGTTATGTGGGACCCTTTATACTATTTGGAAGGCTATGTAGGGGCCATTATTGTATTTGGAGATCTATCTATATACAAGGGGGGACAAAGATACAAGCAGGGGATGGGAACGTTTTGTGCTGAGGGAAAAAGGCTCTTTCCCTCAGCACCCAGCTTTCCCATGCTCTGCTGTACATCTCTCAGCACCGAGCTTTCCCATGCTCTGCTATGCATCTTCTCTCAGCACCCAGCTTTCCCATGCTCTGCTATACATCATTTCTCAGCACCCAGCTTTCCCATGCTCTGATATGGGAAAGCTGTGTGCCGAGGGAAAGATGTATAGCAGAGCATGGGGAAGCAGTGTGCCGAGGACAAGATGGATATCAGAACATAGGAAAGCTGGGTGCTGATAGAGGGAATTCAGATCATGGGAAACCTGGGTGCTGTGGGTAAGAGCCAAGTGTCAGCATCATTATCCTGTACCCCGAGTGTCAGTGTCATTATCCCGTACCCCAAGTGTCGGTGTATGTGGAGGGGGGACCCAGATCTGAACTTTGCACCGGGGCCCATCAAACTCTAGTTACGCCCCTGCCTGTCAGCGTATGTGTCCTCCTATGTCCAAATCCCATTTTGTGGGGGGTTCAGACTTAAGCCCCGTCAGGACCACTGAACGGGGGATAAAATGCAGTGTGAAATGGCCCTTATTCATGGCCAATGGTATAACATAATATCTTTGGATACGTCGGTGTCCTCGGCATTTCAGGACAGTGAATGTCTATGGGAATGAAACATTTTAGCAGAGTCTTTCCTGGCATTAACCCCAGACTCATTAGTCTGTTGTGTTAAGTGTCTCAGACCTCAATTATGTACTGATTGTTTCAACACATTAAGGTAATGAGTTTATCACCAGTCCAGCCCCAACTATATCCAGTCTGTCCAGTCACTCCCAGGGGGTTTTGACTGTCCTGAGAAATCCAGGTCACAGGGACAGGACTTCCCTGTCTGGAGTCTCCAGTCCCATTCTGTCACATTGCACAGTCATCATAAGTGAGCCTGCCTGCCACCACGTCCCATTATCCTCAATATTAATAACGGGGATTTTCTCACATAAGTCCAACTAACACCCTCATATCATTCGCTTGTGTTCCCCAAAAATAAGATATTCCTGTCAGCCGTTTGTCTGTTTTTTTCTGTTCATGTAGAAAAACTGAGGAGCCCGATAATTGTAAACTGAATAAATACACCTAATTCTTGTGGGCAGCTTGTTAAAAGTACAATGATATCACAATAATACCCAACGCCATTAAAGGGAACCTGACACTATATTCTAAGACTGAAGTGTCGGTATGATTCCATAGGTCGGTACAAGTTCGTAGATACCAAACATGTATAAGTTTACTTTTATCTAAGGGGTTAAAAAAAAATTCAGAAGTTTGTCCAAAAAAAGTGGCACACTTTTTGCGCCATTTTCCACGACCCGTAGTGTTCTCATTTTTCAGCATCTGGGGCTCAGTAATGGCATTTTTTTTGCATCTCGAGCTGACGTTTTTAATGACACTATTTCTGCGCAGATGCTACTTTTTGATCACCTGTTGTTGTATTTTGTGCAAAATTTGCGATGACCAAAAAACATAATTTTGGCGTTTAGAATTTATTTTGCCGCTACACTGTTCAGATTAATTGACTTTATAGTTTCATAGATTGGGCATTTCTGAATGCGGTGATGCCAAATGTGTGTTTTGTTTTTTTTAACCCTTTAATTTTCAATGGGGCGAATGGGGGGGTGATTTGAACTTTTAAGTTTTTTCATTTTTTTTCTTTTTTTTTCTTTTACTAGACCCCCTAGGGGACTATAAGGATCAGCAGTCTGATTGCTCATTCATTTCTGCTGATCACAATTACATAGCTGAGATCACCAGAATTGCTAATCTCTTGTTACAATCAGCTGGCTGAAACAGGAAGTGAGTCATGATAACTATAGGAGTCATCACATGACCCTGTGCTCCCATTGTAACCATCGCCTCACAATGATCACGTCACGACGCCGTCGATGGAGCCGGGTAAGTGAAGATTTACCGTGGCAGGGATTTAAATCACGATGTCACATTTTGAGAAAGCGATTTAAGGGGTTAACAGGTGTGGGTGGAATTCAGATCCACTCATGCCTGCGTGGCACACATGTCAGCTGTTCAAATCAGATGACATGTGCGTGGATCACTGGCAGCTGCCCGCAGGTGATTACAACTATATAGGGTAGGACGTAATGTTACGGCCTGTGGTTGTTAAGGGGTTAAAAGCTACTAGGGACCGAGCCACACAGGAGACTAGTCGAACAGGTGGCTCCTGGCGGTGTCTCCTCACCCGCTCCCTTGTGTTTGAGTGACAGGTCTCTTCCTGTGTGAGAGACCAGATGTTGAAAGGAAGAGGGATCAGGCATATGTGACGCCCTGGCCTATCAGGACGTCACAGGGTATTGTGCAATCTGCCCTCCTGTGCTATATCCACCTCCTCCTTGGTTAGTTGTCCCTAACCAATGGTGTTTTTAACTGCCTATATTTTAGATACTTTTTTTGTATTCAATGAATTTATTCATTATAGGATTTTGAGTGTTCACTTCTTTTGTGCAGGGCTATATATATATACTTTGACCTAGGTATCTGGGAATACTCTAACTTTTTCTGTCTGATTATTATTTGAAGCTAGAGAAAAAAACCTCCCTATGACATTGGAATTGCATAAAGGTACAATATGGGTTCATAGACTTCTATAGATTTTGTAGCCTTAATACTACCATATAAATAAGTCCTAAAAGTTATTTTGCAAAATGTATTGGCCTATAAACTGACCCCATTTACTACATTAATATCCTCATAATGTAGCAAGGTCTGGTGTCAGACGGTCCTGTCCCACTGAATAGGAAGTGCTGTTTGCTGAAGTTTCATATTGTATTAATCTATTGTTCAAGTGAAAAACATAGCAACATTGTTTGTGTAAGGAAATTGGCATTTCCATAAGACTGGCAGCTAGAAGAGTGCTAGATGTTCATGTGATTGCATCCTTCATTGGAATACATAAAACCTATATACGCCAGACAGAAGGGTACAATATGTTATCGGTGTAGTGTGCCGCCCCCGTGCCAGCAGCCGGCGCTGCTCGGGTCCGGGCATTCAGGGGAGGTGGCCCTCTAATCCTGGCCTCAATCGGTTAATTAACCAGTCCGCTTGTTTCCGGTTTCTGGCTTCAGGGTCCGAGTACCCCCCTTTGTGCTACGGTTTCCGGGTCGGTTCCCCATGTCAGTACCGGCGGGCTACAACCCAGTCCCGGTCCACCTTGGTTCTGCCG